>NW_020955189.1:1139659-1167367 GCF_900497805.2 Vombatus ursinus | reverse complement strand
AATTGCCTAACAGAAGAAGAAGAAGAAGAAAGGGGCAGCTAGGTGGCACAGTGGGTAGAGCAGCGGCCCTGGAGTCAGGAGGACCTGAATTCAAATGCGGCCTCAGACCAAACACTTGACACTACCCCAATTGCCTAAAAAAAGAAGAAGAGGAGGAAAGGGGCAGCTAGGTGGCGCAGTGGGTAGAGCAGCGGCCCTGAAGTCAGGAGGACCTGAGTTCAAATCCGGCCTCAGACACAGAACACTCACTAGCTGCATGACCCTGGGCAAGTCACTTAACCCCAAATGCCTCACCAAAAAAAAAAAAGAAGAAAGAAAGGCAGAAGTCTGTTTTTTGCCTTGGTCCTGATGGCCGAGAGGTGGTGCTGCTCATTCCCCATCACAAAACGGCTGTAGTCCTTGACTGTCTGGCTATTCTACAAAGAGAACAGCTCAGGAGAGAGAGGCACATGGTGGTACAAGTGGGCTGCAGTGTATTACAGTAGATAGAAGGCGTGTGTATCAGAGCCCCCTCAAGGAGGCCTGTAGTCAGAAAGGAGCTGGTCTTTCTTAAAATGAGGCTTTGTTTTAGAGCACCGCTGGTGCTCTGGTGTCCAGAGAGTGTCAGCTGAGCCCAACAAAGGCCACCAGTCTGGTGAATAGATGCTTTCTGGAGGTGTGTGTGAGCATGTGGACAAGATCCCGAGGCTGAGACGGCGTATCTGAGGAAGGAAAGATTTAGCTGGAGGTATCAGAGACAGACGTCTTCATCGGGGATGTTGTATTTGAGCTGAGTCTAGTTAAATGAAAGGATCACAGGTCGAGAGATGGAGGGGACCTTCAGGATCATCTCCGCTGTGTTTGACAGATGGGGAGACTGAGGACCAGATTTCAGTTGTCACTGTGCCCTCCACGTGCTTATCTCATTCTGAGCCTCAGAGCCAGCTACCTCGTAAGGGCCACACAGAGATTCTCCATCTGTGAATTAGAGAACTGAGCTTCAGAAAGGTGAAGGTGTTTGCCCGTGATCTTGTAGCTAGCAAGCAACAGATGCTTGTCCCTTCTGTCTCTGAGTAGGCCAGACTTTGTGGCTAGGGCCATGGGGTTCCCATCTCAAGTGGCCGTGTAAAAGCCTCCCCTTAGGAAGAAGAGGCATTAATGACTCTGCTATGAAGAGAGATGTGGTGTGGGGAGAGGTGCCCTGTACTCTTGTTTGGAGTCATGGCTCTCATCCTTAACAGCGGTATGACCCTGGGCAAATCACTGAACCTCTGGGACCCTCTGCTTCCACACGAGGGAGTTCATTCATAGGAGCTGAAAGAGACCCTGGACTGGCTTATAGCGAAGGACCTTTCTGATTCTAAATCAAATAAACAACCACAGGCTCGACAGCATGAAGAGACCAGAGACCACCTGGTTCTCCCCTTCCCTGAACACACCCTTCTCCAGCTCCCCTGACAAGGGGTCATTGTGCAGCCTTGGCTTAAAGGTCCCCCGGGAGGAGGAGCCTCCACTGCCCGCTGGGGCAGCCTCCTCCCCTCTGGGATGGCTCCGTTGGTGAGGAGTTGGGTTCTGAGCCTCCGTCTGCCTCTCTGTGACCAGGGGCCAAGCAGAACAAATCTGGTCCCTCTCCATTGACCAAGAGCATGTCCATCCTAGCTCATTGTTCCTGGGCCAGGGATCGTGAGACTGTGACCCTTGGTGAGCTGAGAGAGGGATTTTTATGGTGTGTGGCTGTAGTTTCCCGAGTTCACCTTCATATGGCTGAATCTTGAGGCGCTTCAGCACCCCGGATTCCCTCCTCTTGATTGTTGGTGCCTTTCCCAAAAGATGGAACCTAGAAAACATTCTCGGCTGAGGTCTGAATAGGGTAAAGTCCAGCGGGACTCTCATCTCCGTAGTCCACTAGTGGTAGGCTCTCTTCCCATTCCCGTGGGTTCATGGGTTTGTATCATCACAAACCCTATCTATTTTTACAGCCTTGTATCTCCCAGCTCTCCCACGCTATAATCCCACATCGTCAACTGCTTATCAGACATCTCGGATTGGATCTCCCATAGGTGTCCCAAACCCAACGTGTCCAAAGCCCTACCCCCTCCTCTTTCAGACTTCCCAAGGACCTTCAAGGAGACTTCACCCCATATACCCAAGCACTTGCTAGATCTCACCATTTCCCCTCTCCCAGCCTCTCTTTGTCTGTGTCTCCTTATCTCCACTCACCCTGGCTCAGGCCCTCACCACATCAAGCCTAGACTGTTTCAGTAGCCTTCCGGCTGGTCTCTCCACCCGAGACCTGTCCCCTTTCCAACCCATCCTCCGCTCTGCGTCATCTGAAGCCAGTCTGACCTTGCCTTCTCCCACTTCTCCTTAACCCCACTCACTACAGTCCTTTTACTCCTACTATGAGATGATGGATGGGAAGCACTTGGCAAACTTACAGCTTGGTAGAATTACTAGCTCTTATTATTGTTATTACTACAGGGTCACGTAGAAAATTTTTCGTAATCTGGCCCCTTCCAAGCTTTCTTCTGACGGTTTGCTCCCCTCTGGGATCCAGCAATCCTAGCTTCGTGTGCCAGCCTCCAGCCTTTACACCAGCCCTCCCCCGGCCTCCTTCAGGACAGAGCCCAAATGCTGCCTTCTGCAGGAAGTCTTTCTTGGGCCTCCCCTCTCCTCGGGTGTGCCTTGGATGCTCCTGGCTTGTTTTGTGTGCTCTCCCCCATTACACGGGAGCTCTGTCGCGTCTGGCCGATGGATTACCTCCAGGGTTTCCTGTGTGTTCACAGTGGTGGCTTCTGACTGGTGCCCTGCCTCCTCATCAAAATTATGTTGCTTTTTTGTCCCTAAGAGTTTTCCATCCTGCCTGCCTTGATCTCCTTTCCCTGTAGAATTTTCATCTGTGCGATTGTTGATTGTCCCTCTGCTTCCTCTGAGTCCTTGAGATGACTTAGCTCTGCCCAAACCAGTGGGGCTGTGTGTCCAATGCTGCCTGACATCCCTGTGTCACAGGTTGTGAGAGAGAAGGACCTTTCCTTCCCCAAGGTTCTCTTCGTTTCTACTTCAGCCACCAGGCCGTCCCCTTCCCTTATTTGTTACTGGCCTCCTTGGGAGCTGGAGCTAATGTCTTTGCACTGGACAGCCTGCCATAGCGTGAACAACTGTCGCATTAAAATGCTGACCGTTTTTAGGAATTTAAGTTAAAAAAGTCTCAAAGGACTTAGGTACTCGTTTATGGACTTAGATATCCCGTTTGTCGTGGGAAAAGATACCAGAGTGTGGGAGGGTATTATGGTTATTGTGACTAGGAGTCCTGCCTGAGCCGCTCCCTCTCAGTTGTGTGACCTTGAGCACGCGCCTTCCCTCTCTGGGGCTCAGCTTCCTTCTCTGTAAAGTAGGTCAGCATTTTGAGGTACCTACTATGTGCCAGCACTGGACTATGTGCTGGGGATACAAAGGAACATAAAATATGGTCCCTGCTCTCAAGGTGTTCACAGTCTAGCGGAGGAGACATAAGAACAGCTTTCTACAAACAAGATACAGAAAGAAGGCCCCAGAATTACAAGGAATTGGGAAGGGCTTCCAGTAAAAGGTGGAGTTTTAGGTAGGACTTAAAGGAAGCAAGGATAGGGAGACGAGGAGAGAACATTCCAGGAATAGAGTTGGGAGACAGAGTGTCTTGTAGGAGGAACAGTAAGGTGGCCAGTGTCACTGGGTACGTGAAAGAGGGGATAATGTGTAAGAAGACTGGGGAGGTAACTGGACGGGGTGGGCAGGTTATGAAGAGCCAACAGAATTTTATATTTGGTCCTGGGGGTGATAGGGAACTCCCTAGGATAGACTGGGATGGGAAGAGACATGAGGCAGACAGATCCCCAGCAGGCTGTTGCAGTAGTCCAGGTGTGCACCAGCTGGGGACAGTGTCAGAGGAGAGGAGGGGGCATGTGAGAGAGATGCTGCAAAGGTGACATCAGCATGCCTTGGCACCATGTTGGATATGGGGGGTGAGAGGGTGAGGAGACCAGAATGCCTCCTACATGTTGTGAGCCTGGGAGACAGGGAAGATGGCGGCCCCATCTACAGTAATTGGGAAGGTGGCTGGGGGATAAAAGCAGTAAGGCCAGTTTTGTATGTGTTGAGTTTGCTAAGGGATCTCCAGTTCCACATGCCAAGAGGCAGTTGCAGATGCTAGCCTGGAGAGGTTAAACCTGCTCGCTCTTTTCTCTCCTCACAGATGAGATGTCCAAGGGGCTTGGCCGCCTCAAGGACATCGCCTTGGGAATGCAGACTGAAATAGAAGAACAAGATGACATTCTTAACCGGCTCACAACCAAAGTCGACAAGCTAGACATAAATATCAAAAGCACAGACAAAAAAGTCCGGCAGCTTTAGAGACAAATGAGGTTTTCTGTTCATCTGCCACGGAACGATTTGAGAAATTCTTTCCTTCCCAAGACGTTTTCCAAAACGTTTGGGAGAATTCCATTTCACTACTTTAGTAGGTTACTGATTAAGACATGTCTGCAAGAGGTACAACAGCATGAGTCTTCTGAAAGGTTATTTAGCCGGGATGGACAGAAGGGAGGGCAGCACTGAGTGACCAATGCCCCGGATGCCTTGCTGGAATGAGAAGAAAGTAACTTTAGTTCTCAGCTTAGTGAAAAGACATAATCATCCTAGGAAACACGGAGAGCTTCTCACATTGCTGTTTGTCAAAACGGAGGGCCTGCTGTGCTCTCCACCCAGAGGCGTCAGACCTGAGTGGGGTCCCAGGCCCCTTTTGTTGTCCCCCTTCTTGTTGGAGACAGATTCGCTTCCCCACCTGGACGTTCCATCTGACAGCATTATCCTGCAGAGATTGAGGTCCTGAATGGGAGCCCCTCCCCTCCTGTGCTTAGCTGACCTGTCCTCTCTGCTCCTCCTCGTTGGTCCTTCCTCCCGGCCACTGTGGTTGTGAAGGCCATGTGCCTTCTTCCTCGATGCCAGCGACTTTGCCAGTTGAACCATTCTTTCATATCCCCTGGAAGTCTTCAATGACTGCCTGTCCAGAATTAGGAGCAGACTATCCCTCTGTGCCCGGGACTGACTGGCTGAGGAGTGCTTAGGGCCCTCAAAGAGTGTGTGTGCCGTCTGCAGGCTTTTCCTTTCCCAAGAACTGGACAAAAAACTCTCTTTGTACCATCTTATCCCCCCGCCCCTGCACACTAGCAGTGCTCTGACTAATCCCCTCTTTTCAATCTCAATTCATGCAAGTCAGTCTATAACAAAAAGAGGATTTGAAAAAATATGATTTGACTCTGGCAGGAAAGAGGCAGACAGATCTTGTCACCAGATTCTCAGCTTCAACTAGACATTGTCTGTTCCCCGTTTAATGGGTCACACTCCACCACAGTCCTTGTTTCGGGTAAGAATGTCTGCACCAAGACTAGGAGAATCCAGGAAGAAATCCAAGGTGCCCCCAGGCCAAATTAGGCCTGGGGCCACACTGTTGAGGCAGAGAAGTATGCCTATTAGTAATTAGTATGTCAGTAATAGTTATGCTTGTTAGTAAGGATAGACCTGCTGGGTTGGAGCTGGCCCTTTTCTTATTGAGTCTCTGTTTCTTACAGTCAGTTCCTTGGTAACTTTGCCATCTTAGGCAAGGAACTGTCTCTCTGTTTCTGTCTGTCCCCCTGCCACCTATCTAGACATAGAGCGCTTGGGTGTGTATGTCTCTCTCTCTATATCTAGATCTTTATCTATAACGAGACGCAGAGGCACCTACCCAATGCCGAACGACACCAGCCACGTGCACTGGATGCCTTCAAAGAATTGTGGATCCAGTTGTTCTAATAGGCCTGATGTGAACTCGGTTCGCTTTTTGAGCATTAAGGGAAAGTGATTTCTTAAATAAAAGACACTCAGCTGGGTGAGCACCTGCTTTGTTCCAGGGTAAAACCAAGCAGGAAGTCCATTTTTAAAGCGACTTATTTCTTAGAAGCCTTTTTCAGAGGATGAAAGTCAGCTCTCATTATGAGAAAAGAGCAAGAGGATTTCTTCTGCCCCTGGTGCCTATTCCATCTTCACATGCTCCGTGCCTTTGATCTTTGCAGCCTTCAGAGATAGGCCCAGCAGAGAGCTCTTGGGAGCACCTCTGGTGCAGCAGATCTTGAGTTTTCTCACCAGTGGTCGTGACTGTCTGGAGAGCTGCCATTTCCTGAAGCTGCTCAGGGCCTGGTTGCAGCCTCCTGATGATGACTGAAGGGAGAAGCCAAGTGAGAAGGGAGTTAAGTCACAGAAGTGAGATTGCCTATTGCTTTGCTCCAGACTTCTAGTAAGAAAGCGCACCCTCCCGTTAGCACGCTCACTGGTGGGTCCAGCCGGACCAAGAGGGCCGAGCTTTGGGGGCAAAGATTCTAAGACTGCACTCAGACCTGAGTTCAGCTCCCTTCTCCTGGGGTTTTTACCAATGCCTTTCTTGACCTTCCTCCACCTCACCTGATTCTGTCTGCTGGTTTTTTGTAATGAAAGGGAGAGGTCATTACATCTTGGGCTTGGAAAAGTAATTTTGAAGGCAGCTAGTCACTCCTGTCTGTCAAGGAACAAAGTGCTAATAAGCTAACGTAGATCATTAAACACAGCCGGTTCCAAGTAGACAGCCTAACCCCTGCTGAAGAGTCCTTGAGAAGCTGGACACCTCCTGGGACAGACTTTCCAGGTGATCACTCGTGAAGCTGCCCATTGTGTCTGCTTGATAACCAGCTGTAGCCAAAGGCAGGTACAGCCAAAGCACATCCCTGGTGCCAGATGTCGCCTAACTTGGAAAGAAGCACAGAGGAGGCTCCTGTGAGGCTTCATCGTCTTTTTACCTGCGCACTTTGATGGAAATGCATCTATAAATGCTTCTCCTGATCTCTCCAACAAAGGTTGAGAGCTTTGGCTGTGTCTGGGTCTCAGGATCATACCCTGTGTGAGGGCGTAGGGGAAGAACATGGGTGCTGACTGTGGGACCCAACCACAGGTGTGTTCCTTGTAAGACCTCAGGCAGCTTAGAACACAGCCAGACAGAAGGAATTTTCCAGAGTTATGCAGGAACACAGACATCAAGGCAAAATCACCTTGGCAAACAGCTTCCCCAAGCTTCATTGCTCAGCCACACGCAAGGCTCCTCTGGATTTCTTACCCTCCCTTCTCCCAGAAGACAAAGGCTAACCTACCACAACCCAAGGGTGTCAGGCTATGTTTGCTTCTATCTCCTGCCATCCTGCCTGAGTTCAATTGCTGTGCCTCCTTGATTGTGCCGAGAGATTGTTGAACATGGTTTCTCACCTGAGTTAGGGCCCCTCCACAAAAGTTACAAATGCAACTCCAGCCTGAAGGGAACCTAATGTCCATAACTGGGCTGGAAACAAATTGCCTTTCCAGAAGTGGCTTATCTTCTAGAGCAGAGTTGCTGCAAACTTTCCTATTCTTGGATTGGGTTTGAAATATGCTGCGCAACTAACTGTTATTGATACTTCTCTTGAAAAAAAGACTGCTTTTAACACCCAGCCAGTACAAATGTTTCTGTGCATCCCCTGGAAAAGAACACTTTGATTTGAACGCAAGAATCTGAAAGACTCAGATCAAAAGGCAGACATTTAAGGATGCAACTAATCTTCAGTACCTCTAACTTGATTTTGTTGATCTGTTATTTTAATTGTAAAACCATACCAGTTTGTTACTAATCTCACATATAACGGAAATAGAAATCCTTTCATGGAGACTTAAAAGCAAAAAGCCTTGCTTGAGCAATTCCATTGGTAAAAATTGAAATGTTATGTCATTAAAAAGGCTTACTGTACAGTGGCTTGTCATTGTGTGAATCCTGTCAACGTCGTTACAGTCATTTTCACAGTTTCTGCTAAATTAGGTGCTAGGTTCAATAACAATTAATATGCTTATATATAATCACTCAGTTGGGTATAGAGATCTGTCTTACCCAAGAAGGAAATAAAGGAAGGGGATAAGAGATATGGGGGAGAGGTAATAAAAGGGAGGGTGGATTAAGGGAGGCAGCGGGCAGAAGCAAAACAGACTTTTGAGGAGGGACAGGATAAAAAGAATGCTAAGCGGGAGAAAATAAGATGGAGGGAAATCATAACAGTGAATGTGAATGGGATGAACGCACCCATGAGACAGAAGCAGATGGCAGAATGGATTAGAAACCACAATCCAACAACACGTTGTCTGCAAGGGACAGAAAAACAGCTAAAGGACTGCAAGCAGAGTGTTCTGCTTCAGCTGAAGTAAAGTCAAGGGTAGCGACCATGATCTCAGACAAAGCAAAAGCAAAAATAGACACGATTAAAAGAGATCATCGGAGGAAGTGCATGTTCCTAGACGCTGAAGTGACATGAAAAAAATTTACATCGTTTCTCTGATAAAGGCCTCGTTTCTCAAATATATGGAGAACTGAGTCACATTCGTGAAAATAACTATTCCCCAATTGGTAAATGGTCAAAAGATATGAATGGGCAGTTTGCTAAAGAAAAAAGCTATCATCATGAGAAAATGTTCTAAATCACTATTTATTACAGAAAGGCAAATCAAGACAACTGAGGTGCCACCTCACCTATCAGAAATGTCACACTGGAAGGGATTTTAACAAAACCTGCTGGGCAAATTGAAAAAGAGTATGGCAAAAACTAGACATAGACCAAAATCTCACACCGCATACCAAAATAAAGTCAAAATGGGTTCATGATTTAGATGTAAAGGCTGATACTGTAAGCAAACTGGGAGAGCAAGGAATAGTTTACCTATCAGATTTATGGAGAATAGAAGAATTCATGACCAAACAGGAGACAGAGAAGATTAAGAAAGGCACAATGGATGACTTTGATTACATTAAATTGAAAAGTTTTTGCACAAACAAAGCCAATGCAACCAAGATTAGAAGGAAAGTAGAAAATTGGGAAAGAATTTTTACAACCAGTGTTTCTGATAAGGGCCTCATTTCTAAAATATGTAGAGAATTAAGTCAAATTTATAAGAATACAAGTCATTCTCCAACTGATAAATGGTCAAAAGCTATGAACAGGCAGTTCTCAGATGAAAAAATTAAAACCATCTATAGTCATGAAAAAATGCTCTAAATCACTATTGATTAGAGAAATGCAAATCAAAACAACGCTGAGGTACCACATCACACCTATCAGATTGGCCAAGATGACAAAACAAGAAAATGATACATGTTGGAGAAGGTATGGGAAAATTGGAACACTGATGCATTGTTGGTGAAATTGTTGGTTGGAGAACACTTTGGAACTATGCCCAAAGGGCTATAAAAATGTGCATACCCTTTGACCCAGCAATAGCACTTCTAGGGCTGTATCCCAAAGAGATCATACAAATGGGTAAAAGACCCACATGTACAAAAATATTTATAGCAGCTCTTTTTGTGGTGGCAAAAAATTGGAAATTGAGGAGATGCCCATCAATTGGGGAATGGCTGAACAAGCTGTGGTATATAAATGTAATGGAATACTATTGTGCTATAAGAAATGATGAGCATGCAGACTTCAGAAAAACCTGGAAAGACTTGTTTGGACTGATTGTGAGTGAAGTGAGCAGAACCAGGAAAACACTGTACACAGTAACAGCCACTTTGGGCGATGACTAATATTGATAGACTTAACCCTTCTCAGCAATACAAGGATCTAAGACATCTCCAAAGGCCTCATGATGGAACATGCTATCCACAAAGAAGAAAGAACTATGGAGTTTGAATGCAGATCGAAGCAGACTATTTGCTCTTTTTTTCTTCTGTTGTGTTTTGTTTCCTCTTTCTGGTGCTTCCTCCTATTGGTTCTAATTCTTCCTTACAACATGACTAATGTGAAAATATGTTTATAGGAATGTATATGTATAGCTTATAACAGATTGTGTGCCATCTTGGGGAGGAAGGGAGGAGAAAAAATTAAAACTCAAAAGGTTATGGAAGTGATTGTTGATAAATCAAAATAAATTAATTAACAAAAAATTAGAATGGAAAAAAAGAGAAGGACCTATATGTACAAAAAACCAGCTCTATTTGTGGTGGCAAAGAATTGGAAATCAAGGGGATGCTCAATTGGAGAATGAGTGAACAAGTTGTGGCCCGTAATTGTGATGGAGTGCTATTGTGCTACAAGAAATGGCAAGGGGGGTGTTTTCAGAAAAAACATGGCAAGACTACATGAAGTGATGCCAAGCAAAGTGAGAAGATCCAAAAGATCTTTGTACACGCTAATAGCGATGTCGTAATAATGATCAACCATGAAAGACCTGGCTACTCCAATCAAGACAATGATCAAAGATCATTCCAAAGGACTCCTGATGAATAAAAGAACTGATGAACTCTGAGTGCAAATTGAAGTATAATTTTCTCTTTTTTTTAGTAATATGGATAATATGAACATATGTTTTACGTGATTTCACAAGTAAAATTAATATAATTTTGCTCAACTCAGCGGGTGGAGAGGGGGGGGAGAGGGAGAGAATTTGGAACTCAATTTAAATTAAAAAAATGTTCAAAATAATTTTTTAAATCAATATACTATAAGCTTCTCAAGGGCAGGAACTATTTTCACAGAATCCCAGAACTAGAATGACTTAAGCATCCTAGATCTAGAACAAAGAACCAGAAACTACTTAGCCCAACCCCTTCGTTTTACAAGTGAGGACACCGAGGCTTAGGGAAGTTAAGTGAGTTGCCCGTGGTTATGTAGGTAGTCACAATAGGACTGTGACCTTGGGTCTTCTAGTTCAAGAGCTCTTGCCATGGCACCACACTTCCTCCTTTAGAAGCTGCCTAGTTCAACCTGCCTCCACACAAGAAGCTAAATAGCATACCCAACAGGTTCTCGTGCAGCCTTTGCTTCCTGGCCCGCTGTGGGAGGGAGCCCAGCACCTCCTAAGGCTGTCCACTCCACTTTTAGATTGCTAGAATTCTTAGCAGGTTTTTAACTATAGCAAACCTAAAGTTGCTTCTTTGCGATCTCCACCCGTTACTCCTACCCTTTGGGGCCAGGCAGAACAATTCTTCCATGCAACAGCAAGTCAGACCCTTAATGACCGTTACCCTGTGCCCATTGTCCTTCAGGCCAAACATCCCCAGTTCCTGAAGATCTAGTTCTACGGTGTTCTAGAGATCCTTCATCAGCCTGGTTCCATTTTTGCCTTTGTATTTCAAGTAGCCATCACAGTACAGTGTAGTAGGTGTTTATTGATTTGAATGGAAGCCAACATTGGGAAGGCAAGTTTGGTGAGATTCCACTGGTTGTAGTGAATAGAGCACTTGGAAGTGACTTGAAAGTAAGGAGATGAAGTCAGTCACCACCTTGCCATATACCAGGTGCCCTCCAGACTGAGCTTCCTTTTTCTCTTGGCCAGCTGAAAAACTTTGTGGATTTTTAGTCTGAAAGAGAGAAGGTTTGTGAGGGGGTGTAATAGAGTGATTTTCAAGTCTTTGAAGGCTCTCATTCCCCATCAGCTTTCCTCTTCCCCTTCTGTCAAAGGATGAGTGAAGTAGAATATAGATAAAGATAGATATAGAAACACACACACACACACACACACACCAATAGCCATTACCCAATAGATAAATGCTCAAAGGATATGAACAAATATAATTGCAAAGTATTAACAACCACACAAAAGAAGGCTATATTCTTAGTAAGAGAAATAAAATTCAAAACAACCCGGGAGTTTCACCTCATACTTGTAAATTGGCAAAGATAACAAAAGATGACAAAAGTCAATGTCAGAGGGTTTGTAGAAAGACAAGCATACTGATGTATTTTGGGGGGAGCTATGTATTGGTACAACCATATTGAAAAGAAATTTTTAATTATGCATATAAATTGACCAAAATGATTCCATTGCTGGGCTTATACTCCAAAGAAACCATTGATGAGAAGTCCCCATATACACCAAAATATTTACTGTAGTACTTTTTGTGATAGAAAAGAATTGAAAATAAGGATGCCCCTTGATTGGGGAATGGCTAAACAAATTTTAGTACATGAATGTAATGGAAGATTATTGTGCTGTAAGAAGTGATGAATGGTGAATACAGAAAAGCAGGGGAAGTTCTACATGAACTGATGCAGAGGGAAGTCATCACAGCCAAGAAAACAGCATAGACAAATAAAGACACTGACTACAAAAGTGTCAATAGAAAAAACAACCACACATCAAAAAAATAAAAAGTGAATGTTGCAAAAGTATAAAGAATAAATGCTCTAAACCACTATTGATTAGAGAAATGCAAAATTTAAAAAACCTCTGAGGTACCTGCCACCTCACAGCTATCAGACTGGCTAATATGACAAAACAGGACAATGATAAATGTTGGAGAAAATGGGGGGAAATTGGGACACTAATGCACTGTCAGTGGAGTTGTGAACTGATCCAACCATTCTGGAGGGCAATTTGGAACTATGCCCAAAGGGCTGTAAAACTGTGCATCCCCTTTGATCCAGCAATACCACTTCTGGGTCTGTATCCCAAAGTGATTTTTTAAAAAGGGAAAAGGGCCTATTTGTAAAAAAAAAAAAAAAAAAATTACAGCAGCTCTTTTTGTGGTAACTGAGAAGTGGAGATTGAGGAGATGGTGATCAACTGGGGAATGGCTGAACGAGTTGTGGTATATGATTGTAATGGAATATTATTGTGCTGTAAGAAGTAACAAGCAGGTTGACTTCAGAAAAACCTGGAAAGACTTACTTGAACTGATGCGTAGTGAAGTGAGCAGAACCAGGAGAAGGTCGTACACAGTAACAGTAATATTGTACCATGAAGAACTGTGAATGACTTCACTATTCTCAGCAATACAATGAGCTGAGGCAATCCCAAAGGACTAACGATGAAGCATATTATCTGCCTCCAGAGAAAGAACTGATATTGTCTGAATACAGACTGAAACACGCTATGTTGTTTCTTCCTTTTTGTGTTTTGTTTTTTGTTTTGTTTGAATCTGGTACAAAATGGCTAATATGGAAATGTTTTACATGTGTGCACACGTATAACCTATATCAGATTACATACTCTCTCAGGAAGGGGGTAGGGAAAAGAGGAAGAGATAGAATTTGGAACTCAAAACTTTAAAAAAATGTTTAAAATTGTTTTTACATGTAATTGGGGGAAATAAAATATATTTTTTAAAGTATAAAGAATAAGCATGGCTCAAAAGGAGATATGAGAGGATGCTCCCAATCCACTTCTTTGTGGAGGTGGGAGGTGTTGCCTTCAATTTCTTTCTCTTTTCTAATTGCTACAGCTAACATTTCTAGCACAACATTGAATAACATTGATGATAATGGACATCCTTGTTTCACCTCCAATCTTATTGGAAATACTTCCAGCTTATCCCCATTGTATATAATGATTGTTGATGGTTTTTGATAGATGGTATCTATCATTTTAAGGAAGACTTCATTTATTCCTATGCTCTCTGGTGTTTTTAATAGGAATGGGTGTTGTATTTTGTCAAATGCTTTTTCTGCATATATTGAGATAATTGTATGATTTCTGTTAGTTTTGTTATTGATATGGTTAACTATGCTGATAGTTTTCCTAATGCTGAACCAGCCCTGCATTCCTGGTATAAATCCTACCTGGTCGTAGTGTATTATCCTTGAGATAAGTTGTTGTAATCTCTTTGCTAATATTTTATTTAAAATTTTTGTATCTATATTCGTCAGGGAAATTGATCCTTAATTTTCTTTCTCTGTTTTGGCTCTTCCTGGTTTAGGTATCAGCACCATATTTGTATCATAAAAATAATTTGGTGGGACTCCTTCACACCTGTTTTTCCAAATAGTTTGTATAGTATTGGAATTAGTTATTCTTTAAATGTTTGATAGAATTTACTTGTAAATCCATCTGGCCCTGGGGATTTTTTCTTAGGGAGTTCATTGATGGCTTGTTTGATTTCTTTTTCTGAAATGGGGTTGTTTAAGGCTTTTATTTCCTATTTGATTAATCTGGGCAATTTATGTTTTTGTAAATATCCATTTCACTAAGATTGTCAAATTTATTGGCATACAGTTAGGCAAAATAGCTCCTAATTATTGTTTTGATTTCTTCATTGATAGCGAATTCATCTTTTTCATTTTTGATGTTGGCAATTTGGTTTTATTCTTTTTTTAATCAAATTAACCAAAGGTTTATCTATTTTATTGGTTTTTTCATAAAACCAGCTCTTAGTTTTATTTATTAGTTCAATAGTTTTCTTAATTTCAATTTTATTAATCTCTCCTTTGGTTTTCAGAATTTCTAATTTGGTATTTAATTAGGGATTTTCAATTTGCATTTAGAGATATAAAACTTCCCCTAAGGACCAGTTTCTCTGCATCCCATAAGTTTTGGTATGTTGTCTAATTGTTGTCATTCTCTTGGATGAAGTTATTGATTGTTTCTATGATTTGTTGTTTGACCCACTCATTCTTTAGGATTAGATTATTTAGTTTCCAATTAATTTTTAGTCTATCTTTCCATTTATTACATGTAATTTTTATTGCATCATGATTTGAAAAGGATGCATTTAATATTTCTGCCTTTCTGCATTGGATTGTGAGCTTTTTATGCCCTAGTACAGGATCGGTTTTTGTGTAGGTGCCATGTACCACTGAGAAAAAGGTATATTCATTTCTGTCCCCATTCAATTTTCTCCTGAGGTCTACCATACCTAACTTTTCTAATATTTTATTCACCTCCTTAACTTCTTTCTTGTTTATTTTGTGGTTATATTTATCTAGTTCTAAGAGGAGGAGGTTGAGGTCCCCCACTAGTATAGTTTAGCTGTCTATTTCTTCCTGTATCTCCCTTAATTTCTCTTTTAAGAATTTGGTTGCTATACCATTTGGTGCATATATGTTTAGTAACGATATTACTTCATTATCTCTGGTACCTTTAGCAGGATTTAGTTTTCTTCCTTATCTCTTTTAATTGGATCTATTTTTGCTTTTGCTTTGTCTCAGATCAGGATTGCTACCCCTGCTTTTTTTACTTCAACTGAAGCATAATATATTCTGCTCCAGCCTTTTACCTTTACCCTGTGTGTATCCCTCTGCTTCAAATGTGTTTCTTGTAAATAACACATTATAGGATTATGGTTCTTAATCCATTCTGTTATCTGTTTCCATTTTATGGGAGAGTTCATCCCATTCACATTCACAATTATGATTACTATCTGTGTCTTCCTCTCCATCCTATTCCCCTCTCCCCAATTTATGCTTTTTTTCTCTCCTTTTTCCCTTTCCCTCCTCAGTAGAGTTTTGCTTTTGACCACCCGCCTCACTCAATCTGCTGTCCACCCTCAATCTGCTCTCCCTTCTATTAGCCCCCTCCCTTTTCTTTTCCCTTTACCCTTTCTACTTCCTATAGGTAAGTTAGATTTCTATACCTAATTGATTATATTATTTCCTCTTTGAACCAAATCTGATGAGAGTAAGGTTCAAACAATGCTCCTCTCCCTCCCTTCTTTCCCTCTACTGTATTTGGTTTTTGTACCTTTTCATGTGATGCAGTTTATCCTTGGCTTCCTCCGCCTTTCTTCTTCTCCCAGAATAATCCCTTTTCACCACTTAATTAGATTTTTTATGATCACATCAAAGTCAACTTAAACCCACACCCTCTGTCTAAGTGTACCCCCTTTTAAATGTCATTACAGTTCTAAAGAGTTATGCAGTGTGACCTTATTAATAATAATAATATGTTGTTTTTCTTTCCTGTTTACCTTTTTATGCCTTTCTTGAGTCCTGTATCTGAAGGTCAAATTTTCTGTTAAGCTCTGGTCTTTTCATCAGGAAGGTTTGGAAGTCCCCCATTTTGTGGAATGTCCATCTCCTCCCCTGAAAAGATTAAGCTCAGTTTCACTGGGTAGTTGATCCTTGATTGTAATCCCAGCTCCTTTGCCTGACAGAATATTGTATTCCATGCCCTACCATCTTTTAATGTAGAAGCTGCAAGACCTGGCATAATCCTGATTGTGGGTCCATGATATTTAAATTGTTTCTTTCTGGCTGCTTGCAGCATTTTGTCTTTGATCTGGCAATTTTGGAACTTGGCTACAATATTCCATGGATCTCTTTCAGGAGGTGATTGGTGGATTCTAGAACCTCAAGGCAGTTTTCTTTAATGATTTCCTAATGTTGTCCAGGCTCTTTTTATCATCATGGTTTTCAGATAGACCAATAATCTTAAAATTGTCTCTTCTGGATCTATTTTCCAGGTCAGTTGTTTTACCAATGAGGTATTATTTTATGTTTTCTTGTATTTTTTCATTCCTTTTTTTCTGTTTGACTGATTCTTGCTCTCTCATAGAGTCATGAGTACCCCATTGTATTTTTCTTGGGGGGGGGGCAGTAGGCAATGGGGTTGAGTGACTTGCCCAGGGTCACACAGCTAGTAAGTATTAAGTGTCTGAGGCTGGATTTGAACTCAGGTCCTCCTGACTCCAGGGCTAGTGCTTTATCCACTGTACCACCTAGCTGCCCCTCCCATTCTAATTTTTAAGGAGTTGTTTTCTTCTATTAGATTTTGTACCTCCTTTTCCATTTGGCCCATTTTACTTTATTTATTCATTCACTTATTTATTTGTTCATTCATTCATTCATTTATTTATTAATTTATTTATTTATTCTTTAGGCAATTGGGGTTAAGTGACTTGCCCAGGGTCACACAGCTAGTTAGTGACAAGTGTTTGATCTGAGGCCGGATTTGAACTCAGGTCCTCCTGACTTCAGGGCTGGTGCTCTATCCACTGCGCTCCCATTTTACTTTTTAAGGAGTTCTCTTCAGTGAATTTTTGTGTGTCCTTTTCCATTTGGCCAATTCTACTTTTTAAGGACTTGTTTTCTACAGTTAATTTTTGTGCTTCCTTTTCCAAGCTATTGACTCTCTCTTGCATACCTCTCATTTATTTTCCTAATTTTTCTCCTATCTCTCTTATTTGACTTTTAAAATCCTTCTTGAGCTCTTCCAAGAAGGCTTTTTGGACTTGAGACCAGGTCATATTCCCCTATGAGGTTTTGGATGTGGGTATATTAACAATGTTCTCCTCTTCTGAAATTGTGCCTTGATCTTCTCTTTCCCAAAATAAGAATCTATAGTCATTTTCCATTTCTACTTTTTGTTCATGGTGTTTGCCTATTTTCTGACTTTTTACAAAAAAAAAAAAAATTGTTGAGTTCTTCTGCTGGAGGGAAGGGGGCACTGACCCAACCTTCTTTTCCTGCTCACCCGGGCCTTGCGCTTGAATGTTTGGCTTCTGCTGGCCTGGGCCTTGCACAGGGATGTTTCGATGATGGTGGATTTCAGTCAGCCCGGAATTTTGCCTTCTGCAGTTGCGCTTCCCAGAACTATGTTGAGGCACCGGTGATTTTGCTGCTGGAGAACTTCATTTTTCCAAGCTGGTGTCTACCAGTTCCCTGTCCTGTATTGAGGCTCTCGGGGGTCTTGGTGTTGGCACTTGTCTGCTCCACCAACCTGGGTCTCAGGAACTCCCCCTGGTATGCTGAGGTAGGGCTTGCCGCTGGCTTGCTGGGACACCCCTAGTCCTGCGCTGCTCCCCCCTCCCCCAGAGCAATAGGGGCCTTTCTCCTGGGGTACAAGATTGCTGTGCCCTGTCTTTTTGCTGGCTCAATATTTTTCCTGGGTTGATATTTTCTGGGCTTTCAGAGGTCAAGAGGGAGGGTGAGAGTGACTTACCTCTTACTTCTCCGTCTTGGCTCATGGAAGGGGAAGTCAAGGTGGGAGGTGTTGGTGCATTGCACAGGTTTGGAGACTTTTTCAATGTAGCAATCAGTTCTGATGGTTTTCCCTTCTTTTTCTTGTCTTAAAAAAAATACTCTTTGTATTTTCATATGAGATAACTCTCTGGGCGGGGGAGGGTTACTGGAGAAAACCATAGTGATATAAAAACAAAAAACATCAATAAAACCATTTTAAAGTAAATAAAATTAAGGGGTTGGAGCCGATGGCCTCTAAAGCCTTCCCTGCTCTAAATCTCATCCTATAGCTGTGTGGTTAGGTACTGTACTAGACACCGAAGATACAAAAATACATGAAGCGCCCTGCCTTCTGGGAGTTTACACTCTGCTGAGGGGAAACAAACACAGGCAGACAAGTAAATAGAAAACATATTCAACGTTCAGTTTTGAGGGGAGAAGGAGTGTCACTAATAATGAGGGGGATCAGAAAAGGTGTCTTGTAGGGATGGTATTTCAGCTTCCAAAGAAATGAGGGATTCCAACCAGGGCGGTAGGGTGAGGAAGAAGCAGCATTCGAGGGATAGGGGAAAGGCTTTGCAAAGGCATGGAGAAAGTCATGGACAGTAGACTACTCTGCCTGGAATACAAAGTCAGTCAATAAACACTTATTAAGCACTTACTGTGTGCTAAGAAACAATGAAAGGTAGAGGATTCCAACTACAGCATGTGAAAAAGAAGAATGTGAAATCAGTTATGGAAAGTTAGATAAGAGGTAGAATGTGCAGATAGATGGTAAAAGCCAAACGGGGGTCTGTGCATCAGCCCAGAGGCTGAGCCACTAAAATGTGCTTGGGGAGGCGAATACCTAGGAAGACCTGTCCACGAATAGGGGCATGGATTGGTGACTCTTGCCCAGAAGGTTTTGCAGGAATGCATATGGCCCCTGGATCTGGATGTGTCCAGATCTGCTCAGGTCACAGAAGTAAACTGCCCATGAAAGGCCTAGAAGGCCAAGAATAAGGCCGGCTCTGCAGGGACAGCTGGGATCCCTCTAACTGGGGAGTTCCAGAAGCTGCTGATTTTTCGGGCAATTCATGTATAAATCAACATACTGGGAAAGGAGGGAATTTAGGAGATCCTTGGCTGCAAATTTCAAGGGTCTGACCAGGGAAAGGGCAAGACCTTTGGGCTCTTCTCACCCCAGCTCCTCCTCTCCTTCACCCAGGACACCCCCAGGGCACCCTAGCACAAGCAAGGCCCTCACCCTCAGCCGAGCATAGGCAAACAATCTTAGAGAGGCTTTTGACAGACTTGGAAGGTAAGTCAAATGTCATCCGGTCCAGCCCGCGCCCAACCAGTGACAGGCTCCTCACTACCTCCCAAGGCAATCCATTGCACATTTAGGCAATTACTCAATTGGGAAATTCAGGAGAATTTCCTTTATATGGATCCAAAATCTGCTCTCTAGTAACTTCCGCCAATTGGTCCTCGTTTTGCCATCTAAAAATGGCCAAAGAGAGTAAGTCTAATCCTTCCAAGCAACAACCTTTCTCTTCTTCAAACTAAAAAATCCCAAGTTCCTTTGGTAGATTCTCCTTGGTTCCAAGTTAGTCAATGCCCTTCCTCTGCAGTGGTAGCAGAATTACATCAGGTCCTCTTGACATGGTGTGACAAGGACAGAGCAGAGCAGGACCACTGCCTCCCCCATTCTGGACACCAGACTTCTAAATGGGTGCCGTGTCATACTGTTGACATTTTCACATGGATTGCTTTCCTGCCATGTCTCCCCCCACCCCTCTCACTAACTTATCTGATTTTCCGAACTAAATGTTCTCAGTAAAATAAGAGAGGGGAATGAGGACTTTGAATGCCAGTATAATCAAATTATATTTGATCTTGGAGGCAACAGGGAGCTATTGGGGTTTATTGAGTAGGGGGGTTACATCATTGGATCTGCATTTTTTTGTTTGTTTGTTTGGTTGGTTTTTCTTGCTAGGCAATGGGGTTAAGTGACTAGACCAGGGCTGCACAGTTATTAAATATCAAGTGTCTGAGGCTGGATTTGAATTCAGGTCCTTCTGACTCTAGGGTCTGTGCTCTATCCACTGTACCACCCAACTGCCCTGTGGACCTGCATTTTAGGAAAATTGCTTTAGTGGCTGAGTGGAGGATGGTCCAGAGTGGGAAGGCAGGCAGATCCCCCAGCAGGTTATTGCAATAGTCCAGGCATGAGGTGCTGAGGGTCTGCACCAGAGTGAAGGCAGGGTCAATGGAGAAAAGGGGGAGTATTGGAGAGATGCTGCCCAGGTGAAACTGATGAGAGGTGCTGCCCAGGTGAAACTGAGGAGAGGTGCTGCCCAGGTGAAACTGCTGAGAGGTGCTGCCCAGGTGAAACTGAGGAGAGGTGCTGCCCAGGTGAAACTGTTGAGGGATGCTGCCCAGGTGAAACTGAGGAGAGGTGCTGCACAGGTGGAATTGACAGTCGTTGGCAACAGCTTGGATGTGGGGGGTGAGAGACAGTAAGGAGTCAGGAGGACTCCTGGTTAGGAGTCTGAGGGACTGGGAGGTGAGTCGTGCCCTCTACAGTACAAGGGAAAGTAGGAGGGAGAGGGGGTTTAGGGGAAAGGAGAATGAGTTCTGCTTTGGGCATGTCTCATTTTTCGGATGTACGGCCTCTGGGTCTTCTCTGACAATCACGGGAGAACTTATGGAAAGACATGACCCAGGATCTCCCAGGGAGAGCAGGTGTGGTTGGAGCACAGATTCTTCAAAGGGCTCAGCATCACACAGTGTGTCCATCATCTTGGGGTCAGCCCAGCTGGCCATAATGATGATGATGATAATAATAATAAATGACTGTTGTTTTATAGAACACCCTGAGGTATAGAAATAAATACCATCCATACGTTCTCTCCTTTAATTCCCATAACAACCATGTAATGTGAATCCTACATGTTATTATCCCCATTTTATAGGTGAGGAAACTGAATCTCAGGTCAAGTGATAGGTACCCATGGGTCACAGCTGAGATTTTAATCCTGACTGCAAGGCCTCTTTCTCCTACATCATCCTATCTTAATTCCTTTCAGAGAAGTCCAACATTGGGCAGTTGGCCTATGAGTGATGAAATTTCTTTGGCCATTTATTTAGGTGTGGAGGACCTGTGATCTGCACTCATGGAAACATGGACTGCTTTTGACCTCTGAGTTCCCTGGCTTAGTTGAACTCATGTTAATTGAATTGTTGAAATACAGAAAGTTTTCAATTATTTAGGACTCTTAAACCCACCAGCTTCCAAAGGGAGTTGTGGTGGCACACAAAGCCAGTCATTTGATACGGGATAATTACAAAATGAAAGAGAGCAGAACCCTTCAAAGGTAGAGGAGAAGGAGGTACAAGAGTCTTTGCAATGGTTGCTTTGGGGATTAAAGGAGATAATGGATAGACACAGGGTGCATTTTTTATTTTTAGGTAGATGTGTGATTTCACTGGATGGAAATGGCCTTCACCAATGCAGATCAGCATTGGTCTTTAATGGGTGGTCTTTGGGAGTTTCCTGGGGGGCAGAGAAAGGCTGAATGATAGGAGAGGTCTTTGGAGGTGCCTTAGATCCTTGCATTGCTGAGAAGGGTTAAGTCTATCAAAGTTAGTCATCGCACAATGGGGCTGTTACTGTGAACAATGTTCTCCTGGTCCTGCTCACTTCACTCAGCATCAGTCCATACAAGTCTTTCCAGGTTTTTCTGAAGTCAGCCTGCTCATCATTTCTTATAGCACAATAGCATTAAATTATATTCATATACCACAGTTTGTTCAGCCATTCCCCAATGGATGGGCATCCCCTCAATTTCCAATTTTTTGCCACCACAGAAAGGCTGCTATAAATATTTTTGTACATGTGGGTCCTTTTGCCATTTGTATGATCTCTTTGGGATATAGCTCTAGAAGTGTTACTGCTGGGTCAAAGGATATGCACATTTTTTATAGCCCTTTGGGCATAGTTCCAAATTGCTCTCCACAATGGTTAGATCATTTTACAACTCCACCAACAATGCATTAGTGTTCCAATTTTCCCACATCTTCTCCAACGTTTATCATTTTCCTGTTTTGTCATGTTGGCCAATCTGATAGGTGTGATGTGGTACCTCAGAGTCCTTTTGATTTGCATTTCTCTAATCAGTAGTGATTTAGAGCATTTTTTCATATGACTATAGACGGCTTTAATTTCTTCATCTAAGATCTGCCTGTTCATATCCTCTGACCATTTATCAATTGCAGCCCTGCATTCTTGAGAAAATTTTTCCACATTCCCCCAAGTTATTTGTAATTTTCCTTTTCTGTCAGCTTAGCCAGTCTGGGGTAGGGGGAGGAGTGAGGTGGTACCTCAGAGTTGTTTCAATTGGCATTTCAAGGAGACCTGACCTTCTACAGGGATTTGCTGAGTGACTTCTCCACCGTGCCCTGTGTTGCGAACCTTCCCCTCCTCCTTTTCAGCTTTCTTTCTGTGTCATCTTCTCCTGACAGACTGTAAGCTTTTTGAGGGCAGGGCCCAGCTGTCTGTCTTTCTTTTTCTTCTTGTAATTTCATCTCTAGCTCTTAGCTCAACAACAAAACACTCAACCACTTTATCAAGTTTTATCATTTAACATTTATCAATGTTTATGGACTCTTGACTCCAAGTTTAGGTTAAAGGCCCTGTGTGTAGACCTGAGGTTTAAACTGTCAAATAAGGAGGGAGAGACTGAAGTCCCAGGAAGATGGGTGAGAAGAAGCTGGGATGCGTGGGCCAGAGGAGGCCCTCCACATATCAGGCCTGAGAGCAGAGTGAAGGCATCTGCTGCCATCTCATGCTCCCCATCTCACCTGGGCCCTCACTGCTCAGCACAGTAATCTGGTTACTCTTTCCAGACCAGCTGTCCAGCACACCCTCAATAGGGGGCTGCTCCAGACCTTCCCTTGAGACATTTCTCACCCCGTCCTCTTAGCAGGGGACCTCACACCACTGCAGGCTTTCTTCCCCCCCACCTCATTCTTTTTTTTTTTTGGGGGGGAGGCAAACAGGGTTAAGTGACTTGCCCAGGGTCATACAGCTAGAAAGTGTCTGAGGTTGGATTTGAACTCAGGTCCTCCCGATTCTAGCTCACTAGTGTTCTATCCACTGCACTCCCTAGCTGCCCCTCTCCTCCTGATTCTGCCCCTCAGAACCCCACGATCTCATATCCACTCTCTGTTTTTGTCTCTGAAGAAAGGCAGAGCTTTACCTTGCCAAGGCCAGAATCCCTTACTAAGTGCTTGCTGAAGAAAAAAGACGGCCATCCTAGCCCACTCCTTTGCAGAGGGGGAGGGTTCTTGGATGTGGAACATGGCATCTATTTTTCAGACTTTTTTGATGCATTGAAGAGTTTTACTAATCTCCCCCCACTTCTTTGTTTTTTTTTCTTTTTTTTTCTTTTTTTTTTTGCTTAGGCAGTTGGGGTTAAGTGACTTGCCCAGGGTCACACAGCTAGTAAGCGCCAAGTGTTTGTGTTTTTTTTTCTTTAAAAATATTATTTATTATATGGAATGGCTCTGTGGGACAAAGGGGGATATGAGAAGTTTTAGAGATGTAAAAATGAGAGATATCAATAAAAATTTATATTAAACATAAGTGCTTATTAATTTCCTCTGAGGGTCTGCCCCTCCACTTATCTCTTCCTTCCATAGTCCAATCTCTCTATCAGCTGGCACCTCCCCCACTGCCTACAAACTGCCGAAGCCCTCGCCAAGGACCTACGCTTGGCCCTGCCAAGCCCTCAAGCCAGAGGCCTGGATCTTTTTCCATCTCCTGACAAACTGCCCAAGTGGTCCACACTCATTGCTTCTACTTCTTCACGTCCCACTCACTTCTTGATCTGCTTTCCCACCCCCACTCCCCCATTGAATCTATTCTCTCCATGCTTACCTACCATCTTCTAACTGTTCCATCCATTGGTTTTCCCCTTCAATTCTCCTCCTTCTTGACCTCTGAGTAGCTTAAAAAAAAAATCACCGATTAATTAATTAATTAATTTTTAGTTTTCAACATTCACTTTTATGAGATTTTGAGTTCCAAATTTTTCTCCCTCCCCCCCAAAGATGGCATACAATCTGATATAAGCTCTACATGTATGATCATATTAAACCTATTTCCGCATTAATCATGCTGTGAAAGAAGAATCAGAACAAAAGGGAAAAACCAGGAGAAAGAAAAAAAAGAGAGAAAAGAGTATGCTTTGATCTCCATTCAGACTCCATAGTTCTTTCTCTGGATGTGGACAGCATTTTCCATCCTGAGTCTTTTGGAATTGTCTTAGCTCATTATATTGCTGATAACAGCTAAGTCTATCAAAGTTGGTCATCGCACAATGTGGCTGTTACTGTGTACAATGTTCTCCTGGTTCTGCTCATTTCACTCAGCATCAGTTCACCCAAGTCTTTGCAGGTTTTTCTGAAGTCCACCTGCTCATTATTTCTTATGGAACAATGGTATTCCATTACGTCCACATACCACAGCTTGTTCAGCCATTCCTCTAGGCAGCTTTTGAGACCATTGACCCTTCCTAGAGGCAGCTAGATGGCATGGCAGATGGAGTGCTAGGAATAGAGTTAGGAAGACCTGAGTTCAAATCCTGACTCAGACACTTCCTGGCTGTGCGGTTCCGTGCAAGTCACTTAACCTCTGTCTGCCTCTGTTTTCTCATCTGTAAAATGGGCATCATAATAGTACCTACCTCTCAAAGTAGTTGTGAGGTTTGAGATAATACTGGTAAAATGCTTAGCACGGTGCCCGGCACGAAGTAGGCTCTTAATACATGCTTGCTCCCTTCACCTTTCGCCCATTCAAGAAGCCTTTCCAGAATGGCTGGGCTAGTTCCCAGTTCTACCAGCAGCACATCCAGGTAGCCCGTCTCCCCACATCCCCTCCAACACCTGTCATGTCAGCCCATCTGATAGGGGTGAGATGGTGCCTCAAAGTTGTTGGCATTTCCATTTCAAGGAGAACACCACCCTTCCAGGCACCCAGCTTCCAAACCTCCTCACTCTCTCTTATCTAAGCCAGTGCTAAATTTTGTTTCTCCCCTACATCAACCAGGTGGGGCCTGGTACAGACCCCCATCACCTTTCACCTGGACTGTTGCACTTGTCTCTCCCCACTCCAATCCATTCTTCACTCCCTTGTTAGTGCATAGATTGGACTATGTCAGCCCCTCCTTGCCCTGAACTAGATAAACTGAAGTGGCTCCCTATTACTTCCAGGATTAAATTAAACAAATCCTTTGTTTGGCAGTTAAGGCCCTACACAACATACAGTCCAGCATCCAGCCATTCTGGCCTCCTTATGGTTTCTCAAACAGACCACATCATCTGTCAGCTCCATGCCTTTGCAAAGAAGTATCCTTAAGCCTGGAATGTTCTCCCTTCCAATTCAGGCCCTGGAATCCCTGGTTTCCTTTTGTGGCCGCCCTGCCCAGCTGGTGCCATCCCTCCACTCCTGTGAGTGTGTGTTCTAATGTATGTGTTGTTCCTCTGTTAGAACGTAAGTTCCTTGAGGGCAGGGATTATCGCTTTTCTTTGTGTCCTCAGAGCTCAGCACAGCACTTGGCACAGAATAAACACTTAATAAATGCTTATTGATTGGTTGGTTCCATAGGTATCAGCATAGCTCCTTGGCTTTCTGGCTTAGGATCATTTCATCTAATCACTTCATTTTATAGATAAGGAAACTGAGTCCCAGAGAAGGAAAGTGACTTATCCAGTGTCATGCAGATAGTAACAAATTGACCCTCCTCCAACTCTTTTCCCACCATTCCTGTGTGTCCTACTTGAGATACTGAGGGTACTGTAGTAAAAGCAGTCCAAATCTGACTTGTACTGGTTTCCTTAAACCTACTGGATGACAGCATGTCTCCATGTTAATTATCCACCGAGGGGGCACCACACCTGAATTTTCCAGCAGGTGGAATTTTCTTTGAGCCATTACCCAGTAGCCACTTCAGTCCCTTTCTGGGGAAAGTGGAAGGGTCTCCCAAAAAGGCTGTTGTATTCCCATTGACCACCAGAGGGTAGCCAGCTGGTAAACACCTATGCTGCCTTCTCACTGCTGGGCTTCAAGCAGAAACTGTGCTTAGCAGTTTAAACTGAGCTAACAAGGTTCAGAACTCAGCAAGGGGATGAAACAGAATAGTGCTTAATAGAGTGGGTTCTTCTCTCTAAAGGCATGCCCCTGCACACCCAAAACACTCAGGTGCTCAACACTGTGAGCCATATAATGTACTGAACACAGCAAAACTCAAAGGAAAAAGTTAATCCTTATCTCTGAGAACCTCTGCCCTCTGGCTCTCCCAGATCTGCCAGCTTCAGAGGTTGGGAGAGAAATCCTTGAACCACCTACATCCACAAATCATTGAAAGGAATAAAGGAAGGGGCCGTGTGTGTCCCTAGGCCCCCTAGAAGGGTCCGGCCTATAATAAGAGAAGTGGGCAAAGAGAGAACGGAGGCTGGCTATCTTCCTTTCCTTGGGCCATCTCTGCCTCTGCCCAGTATCAAATAATCTTCCTCTGGGCTAATCACCATCACCCAGGTCCATGACCACTTGAACCTCTGGCCACAGCCTGTCTTCCTTACAGAAGCCTCAAAATCTCAATCCAGATACAGGGGCTGCTTTATCCTCGTGACCAGGGGCCACCAGGAAGTTCGGATCTCAGGGAGGATCTGGGTGAGGAGAGGAGAGACAGCCCGTTCTGGACACCAGCAAGGAGATCTTTTCCCTTAGAGCCAGCAGCTTACCGGCTGTCCAGATCCCCTTCCCTCAGAGAGCTAGGGCCAGGGTGGGGGGAAGGGAATGACAGTCAGTGGAACCTGAGCTTTTGATTTCCCTGAATCACCATCATCCAGGGGAAAAAAGCAGTAATTCATAAGGGAAGAGGGTAAGACCTGGGCTCGGGTTGTACAGGTTACTAACACATAGGGTGCTTCGGTGAAGGGAGGGATGAGTCAGTTATTTAGCACTGAGTGCCTACTATGTGCCAGGCACTGTGCTAAGTGCTGGCATATACAGTCCCTGCCCTCCAGCAGCTTACAGTCTAATGGGGCAGACAAGGCAACCCACTGTGAAGGGGCAGGCTAAAGACAGCTCAGCACAGCCCGGGTCTGACAGCTCTGGGGGATCATTGGAGGGGGATGGGCAAGGATGCTCAGGTTCCTGTTTGTGGTGTGTGGGAATGGGGGTGGAGCAGAGGCTTGGGTTAACCTGGTCCCACCTGGCAGCTCCACAGGCACCCATTATAGGGCTGGTGGGGGGGGGGATCCTGGCACCCCGCGTGGCCATGAGGAGGAGGTGCTGTAAGTAGCAGTGGAAAGAGCCGGGAGTCCGTAAGCCCTGAGTTCAAATGCAGGCCCTTCCTGGGTTGGTGACCCTGGGCAGGTTATTTAACCGCTATCTGCCTCAGTTTCCTCATCTGTAAAATGGGGATGAGACCTGCCTCCCAGGTGTGGTGTGGAGATCAACGAGCTCTTTCTAACGCGCCTGGCACATACCAGGCGCCACATACACGTTAGCAGTCGTTCGTCCTTTGTTTTGGGAGAGGACCATGACCTGGGGCGGGGGGGGGGGGGGGGGGCTTGGGGGGGGGGGGGGGGGGGCCGGGGCCTGGAGGCAGAGCTGCACGAAGCCCAGCGGCCCTCGGGACAAACGCTCTCATCCGCCCAAGGGGAGGCTTCGCACCTGGGGCCAGGCGCCCACAGGCCACCCTCAGCCAGGCTGGGCCCCTGTGCCAGCGTGGCCGGTGCCCGCGCTGCAGCTCCTCGGGGCCGCAGGAGAGGGCTGGGCGGCAAGTGGACCCCAAAGGTGGACGAGCAGGGGCCGGTGAGGCCCTGGGGACCCCTTAGGTTTGATATCCTGCTGACCAGGGGCAGGGTTAGGGACATCCTAGAGCTGAGCCGGGTGCGGGTCGTTATTAATAAATACGGTTCAGGATCCCAGGGATCCACCCTCCTT
>NW_020955189.1:1094777-1139259 GCF_900497805.2 Vombatus ursinus | reverse complement strand
GGCCCGAGATCGCCCGCGGGCTTCCGTAGCCGGCGCGCGGGCCCGGAGCGGCGGCGGCGGCGGCGGCGGCGGCGGCCATGGCGGCGGCGCGCTTCGACTCGGCCGACCGCTCGGCCTGGTACGTGGGCCCGCTGTCGCGGCAGGAGGCGCAGGGCCGGCTGCAGGGCCAGAGGCACGGCGTCTTCCTGGTGCGCGACTCGTCCACCTGCCCCGGCGACTACGTGCTGTCGGTGTCCGAGAACTCGCGCGTGTCCCACTACATCATCAACTCGCTGCCCAACCGGCGCTTCAAGATCGGCGACCAGGAGTTCGAGCACCTGCCGGCGCTGCTCGAGTTCTACAAGATCCACTACCTGGACACGACCACGCTGCTCGAGCCGGCGCCCAGGTGCGCCGGGGGGCGGGGGGGGGGCGGGGGGGGCCCGGGGGGGGGGGGGGGGGGCCTCGGGCCGCGCTCCCCGCACTGCCGGGCGTCTCCCAGGCGGGCAGATCGCGGCTAAGAAATGCTGGCATTGGCACCCAGATCCCGGTCAGCCGGGTTGATGGGGGCCCCGGGTAAGCGAGCTGGGCACGCTGCTTCCGTGCCGACAGGCGAGAAGGTAGAAAAAGCATTCTTTGGCGAGGCAGAGGCCCGGAGCTACCTGGGGGCGATCGGGGAAGGCCTCTGCTCCCCCTCTAGACCTGGCGACGTAGAATGAGTTTGGACCAGACGACCGCAGTTCTGTCTGGCCCGCTGCTTGTTTTCTGAGTGACCTTGGGTAAGTCGTTCTCCCCAGGGCTCTTTCAGGTAATAAACATGTATTAATCGCCACGCTCTGTACCACACGCTGCTAAGCTGGAGATGCAAAGGGGCGAAATCTAATTGATGAAACGCCAAGCAAACGTGTATGCAGCGTAGGCATTAGAATTAAGCGGAGGGGCAGGCTTCTCGTAGGGGGTAGGATTTTAGCTACAGCTTAAGCCAGGGAGCTCAGTAGTGGAGTGGATCGAGGAGGGAGAGCATTCCAGACTTGGGGGACAGCCAGAAAAAAATCCCCGGAGCCCAGAGATGGATGGTCTTGTTCAGTGGGAAGAATGGGTATTGGGGAATAAGGTGTGAGAATCCTGGAGAGGTCAGAAGGGTCTGGGTTACGAAAGGGCTGTGAGCACCAAACAGCATTTTATGTTTGTCTGAAGTGACTTGAGGCAGGCAGACCCTTTTGGGGGGGCCCCCCACCCCCCAGCAGCTTTGGCGGTAGTCCAGGCCTGAGGTGATGAAAGCCTGTACCAGGGTGGGGGCAGGGTTAGAGGAGAGGAGGGGGCTTGTTCTGAGAGATGCTGCAAAGGTGAACTCTGTAGGCCTTGGCAACAGCTTGGAAATGAGGGGTGAAAAAGAGCGAGGAGTCAAGATGACTCCTGGGTTGGGAGATTGGGGCAGGGAGCAGGGTAGAGGAGAAGGTGATGACTTAAGACATGGTGTCAGCTGTCTACTGGACATCTAGTTCCAGATGTCTGAAAAGCAATTGGAGATGAGAGATTGGGACAGGAAAGGTAGATTTGAGAGTCATCAGTAGAGAGATGGTAATAAAATCCATAGGAGCTGAGGGGCCAGAGCCCTGAGGGACACCTGTTGTTAGAGGTCATGATCTGGAGGAGGATCCAGCAGAAGGAGCAGTCAGAGAGGGAGGGGAGAGGAATGTCCAGAAAAGGAAGAGGGAAAACAATACCAAGGAGACAGTGGTGGACAGTGTCCGAGGCTGCAGAGAGGAGGAGGCCCTTGGATCGGGCATCTAAGAGATGGTTCGTTGGTCCCTTCGGAGAGAGCAGTTTCCATTGAAGGATGAAGGCTGTAAGAAAAGTGAGAGGAGAGAAAGTGGAGGCCCTCAGTGTAGGTGACCTTTTGGAGGAGTGTAGCCTTAGGGACAGAGGGATCCGATGAGGGTTTTTTCCAAGATAATGGAGACAGGGGCATGTCTGTAGGCAGAAGGGAATGGGAGGTTTGAGGAAGGATAAAAAAGGTTTACAGCAGGTATAGAAAGATTGCCTGACAGCAGTGAGGGCCCAGATGAGGTCTCGTTACAAATTATGGTGGATCCAGTCAGAGCAGATGGAAGGATTTTCTTCACCTTCATTCAGCAGCATGGAAGGTGACCGGTGGTGAGATGGATCTTTCCTCTCTCGTAAATGAGGATGTGTCAGACTAGATGACCTCAAGGCTTTTTTTTTTTCCTTCAGTTCTAAATTGGGAGAAACAAGTCTATTTCTTTTTGGAAATTTTGATTTTGGAGAGTGATTGGGAAGTCCTGTGTGTTTGGATATGCTTATCAGGAAGGCTTTTCTGGTGCTCATTTATTGCCTGAGAGTCTGTGATAGGTTTCCCCCACTACCAGTTTTTGGAAATGAAAGAGTGAGTGATTGAAGTAAGGTTTGCAGCTTGGCCACTGACATAATTGCCTGGAGAGCCACACCCTCATTTTACCTAGGTGGAAGGAGGAGTGTGGTTCTCAGCCATTCAGACCAGGGCATTATGGGAGCCAGTTCCAGTCTCCTGGCTCCCTCGTCCAGCGCTCTTTCCACTACCTGGCTTGGCCTCACTCAACATTTCTCTGATTTTTCTTTCTTGAACGTGGGGTAAGGGAAAGAACAGGATTTTGAGGTCATAGAATCGAAGGGGCTGCATAAACGCAAAGGTGCCACTTGGCCTAGGCACCAGGAAGCCTTTTAGGACTAAAGGCTAAGTCTCTTAGCCCTTCCCGGCTGTGAAATGAGGGGGCTTCACTTCCAGGATCCTACTGCCCTCTGTGTCTTCTCTTGGGAGAGGGCTGGGGAGTAAGAGCATTCCTGGAGTATTGTTTGCTAAGTGGTTTTTTGGCCTGGGATGGGGAATGACAAAGTCCTTCCTCATGTGAAGGGACATTTATTCAATCTCCCACCATTCTGATATTTTCTTTGCCGTTATGGCTGGTCCTACTAGGATCTGAGTTATCAGCGAAGTCGGACACTAAGAACACTCTTTAGATTGGGAGTTGGAGACCCCACTATACAATTTATTAACTGTCTGACCAACCAGCAAGCATTTATTCAGTGCCAGGCGTGATGCTGGGGCAGTGAGGAGACCAGATGGTGGGTAGGCAGATGGTACTGTGAATAGAGTGCTGGATTCAGGTCCTGTCTGTGACCCCGGGCCAATCACTTCACGTCTTCTTTGCCTCAGTTACCTCCTCTGAAAAATGAGATTGAGAATACCTACTTCCAAGGGTGGTGCTGAGGACCAAATGAGATAAAAATTGTAAAGGGCTAAGTGCTATTTAAATGTTAGCTACTGTTATTCTCATTTATTTATGTATTTATTTGGCGAGGCATTTAGGGTTAAGTGACTTTCCCAGGGTCACACAGCTAGTAAGTGTTAAGAGTCTGAGGCTGGATTTGAACTCAGGTCCTCCTGACTCCAGGTGTGTGCTGTATCCACTGTGCCACTTAGCTGCCCTGCTATTGTTATTTTTAAAGACCAGATCCCACCTAAGACACTGTGTGACCTTGAGCAAGACAGTTTCCTCATCTGTAAAATGGGGACACCTGACACCTCCCTCCCAGAGCTCTATCAGTACCAGCTTTTTTGGTTGTCCTTGCTAGGGAGATAGCATACAGTTACACAGAGGCTAAAGTGGGGAGGCACTGACGTCCTGGGGGGCTTGGGAAGGGTGACATTTCAGCTGGTCTTGGAAACTTGGGGTTCCAAGAGTCAGGAGTGAGGCGGGGAGAGCATTCTGAGCCTGGGTGGAAGATGAAATGTGGGGCAGGATGACCACTTTGGCAGGAGGAGTAGAGAGTGGGATGGCATCGGCCTGGAAGGAAGGGCCTGAAGACGAGTGACACGACCAGGCCTCTGCAGTGATGGTGTTGGACTCTGTGATTTGTGGCTTTGTAGTTACTTAGTTAAATCGGATTCTGTCTTCCGTCACTCTCCATTGGATCCGCAATTGGAGAATTGCCAAATGATAGTCTATTTCAGTGCAGAAATAAAAATCTGGATTACCTGCCTCTCCCCATGGATTTTGGATTGGTGTCTGCATGAGGAATTTGCTCTGGGCTGGCCTGTCTTGGAAGGCCTTCCCTCTACTACCTTGCTCCAAATGTGCATCGCCTAAAAGAAGAGCAGGGTGGCCAAATGCCGTGGCCTAATTAAATGCTTGTTTCAGAAATTGGGTTTTTTGCACAGGGAGCCTTTTTGGCAAGCCACGTTATGATCAGAATAGAAACGATGTTAATTCCCATTTGTGTAGTGCTTGTCGGCTTTACAAAACCTGTTTTCTTCCCCAAAAACTCAATGTTATGGGGAGAGAACCAAGGCCCAGGTAAGTGACTTGCTCAGGGACACAGCTGGTGGCAGGGGAGCATTCTCATGTAAAAATTAGATTGCCTTGCCTCACTCAGGTGATTAATTTATTAGTTAAAGTGGTTTGTTCTCAGAATCGAAGTTGGGTTCTCAGAGGTGGACTTGTTCATCCAGTCCCCTTCTCATATTAGTCACTGCTGCCCATCTGGTGATGGGGAGCTCACTACCTCTGCATCCTCAGGGCCAGCCATTCCATGCTGGTACAATTCCAGTGGGTTTGGAAAGAAGCTCTTTGTTTCAGGGAGCCTCAGTCTTCCTCCCTGGACATTGTAGTCAATTTCCATTCAGTTCTGCAAACATTTGTCCATGACCTATGATGTCCAAGGAGGGCACAACAAAAAGGAACAGGCCCTGGCCTCTGGGAGCCTTCATTCTACACGGAGAAAGAACATTCACCATGGGGGAGGGGGGAATCAGTTCGGGCCTTAGAAGCTAAGTGAAAGGTGAATGCTCTGTTTAGGGGCAGCTCCTGATAGCCTAGTATCTGTGGACTGGAAGGCTGTGGGGGAGGCAGGAAAGGGAGGTTGGGGCCAGAATGTGGAGGGCTTTGAATGCTGAGCAGAGGAGCTTGGAACTGATCCCAGAGATGATAGGGGGCTGCTCTTTTCCTTCCTCCATCGATCAAGTTCTGGCCTCTGCGGGCCCCTTCCGCTCTTGAAGACGGTTGTCGTCTCTAAAGCTCCTCTTGAGACTTGGGCAGCCCTAGTTTGTTCAGGGAGACTGTAGGATCCCGAGTGGGAGCTGGCTGCCCGTTCCCATTGGATTCATGTTTGCCTGACTCCATACAACCGAATGTTAGCTAGCCCCAGGCAGGCCTGGGGTTGGAGGAGTCTGCTGTGGTAGTTCAGTGTTGTCCCAGAGCTAGAGCCTTGAGCCTGCAAAGAGCTTAGGCCTGGTGCAGGGGAAATGCCCCAGGTTTGATGGGACCCCAGGTGCTGTTGCATCTTTATTTCAAGGCTGATGAAGTAGAATTCTCGGGAGAGCTTGTATTGCTTTGTTCTGCGTGTTTCCTGGATACATGAGTCAAAGAGCTCACATTTGGCTATAGAGCTGTGAAGGCCCCCACCTCCCCCCATGCCATTTTAGTCTTTAAAACCATTGCCTCAATCAGCAACACGATTTTATTAAGGACCTACTGTGTGTGGGAGCTCTGTGCTGGGGGAGTGGGGACAGAGTAAAGAAGAAATGACCCCTGCCCGCCAAATCAGACAAGATGGAGCAGGGTGTAATATGAATGTTTGCTATTACCGCGTGCATTTACAAGGAAATAGAAAATAAACATCATGTGGGGAGAGTACCTTGGGAACTGGGGAGCCAGGAAAGGCTTCTTTTTGAAGGTAGGTGTTTGAGCTGAATTTGAAAGGAAACGAGGAATCCTAAGAAGTGGAGCTCCTTGAGAGGGTCCCCCTCCCCCAGGAGAATAGGGGATGGGAGAGGGAGTGAATTTCAGGCTGGACAGAGAGCAGCGCAGAGGCCAGTCTGCTTAGAACAGGAGGGGGATGAGGTAGAGCACCGTGGAAAAGTTAGGTTCAGCTTTATTGGGAAAGGTTTTAAAGGCCAAAGAAGAGCTGTTGTTCAGTCCTAAAGGCAGTAGGGAGCCATTGGGAGTGAAAGGGTCAGACCTTTGTTGAGCAGCTGAGGGGAGACCAGTGAGGTAAGAGTGCTGGAAGATTCTCAAGAATGATGGCACCCCCTCCAAAAACAGGACGACCCTCTTCCCACTTTAAATCCATGAATGTGTGATCCATCAGCTGGTATTTCTTGGACAGGTTACGATGCTTTGTCTCCACTTTGAACCTGTGCAGAAAGATGCCAAAGGGAAGATGACGCCGTCAGAGTCTGAGAGTTAGAAGACTGTTACTAAGATCAAATTCTGAGACAGCAGAGATGATCAGAACACAAATGTCTGGATAACAGTCATTTCTAAGCAACAGCAGATGGTGTTTACTTCAGGCAAGGCTGGATACAGTGTAATTCCAAGCATAATCTAACAAAAGATGAGGACAGTGGCTTGGAGTTAATGAGATTTCATCTGTATCAGTGTATAAGTAAATCAGTTCCCTGATTAGTGAAGGTATGTTATTATGATTGGGGGGGGCTATTAAGCCCCAAGTGCCGGGCTCTGTGCCTGTGTATCATATACTATGCCTAGATCTTGCCCCATCGAAGGGAGAAGTCTCGTGGTTTTGATAGCTGGGGAACAATGGTAGAAAAGGAGTGAGGTTGTTCTGGAGGTCCCAGTGGCCCACTGACATGCAGACGTTTATTAAGGGCTAGCTGTGTCATGTTAGGCTTTGGATAGTGAATGAGCCTGTCTTGTTCAATGGTATCAATCATTGGACAGCGAGAGAGAAAGGCGTCTTTTTGTGGGAGACACAACTGGAAATGGGGCTAACCTGGGAGACTGAGAGACATACAGTACATTCAAAGTCAGAATGAACTCAATAGGCTGGCTGGGCTGGATCTAAGAGGAGAGTTAAGAGGAGTGAAAATGATTTTCGGGTTGGGTTTTGAAAACTCTTCTGCACCCCTAGAGAGTGGGGTGGGCCTGACTTGGAGAAATGAGTTTGTGGGATGCGCCATTCACGTGCCGTTTAAGGAGAGCCAGAGCTGGCTGTTAGTAGGTCTCATTCAGGGAGACGAGAGGCCGGCTGGATGTTGCTCTTGTGAAATCCCATCTGGCAGGTCTGTCCAGCCGCAAAGGCCTCGAGTGAGGGCCTGCTGACAGTCTCTTGAGGTTGCACACTTGGAGTTATCCTGGGATCCTCACTCCCCCCACCCCCACCCCCCCAGGTGTTGCCGAGGCCTGTTGATTTCACTTTTGTACTATCTCCCGTATGTAGCCCCTTCTCTCCTCTGCCATGGCCCCCATGCTCTGGGGCAGGCCCTCGTCACCTCGTACTTGGAATATGCTGTAGCTGCCCCCTGGGGAGCGGGGGTGGGGGGGGTGTCTGCCTGCCTCAAGTCCATCTCCCCCAAAGGGATTTTCCTAAAGTGCAGTTTCAACCATGTCGTCCCCTACTCAGCAAACCTGGTGGCTCTCTGTGGCCTCTAGGAGCACATGCAACATTCTCAAAGCCCTCCCTAACCTTATCTCATCCTCCCTTTCCCGTCTTCTTACCCCTCCCTCCCCACATTGTCCTCTTCAGGCTGTTCCACGAACAAGACCCTCTACTCTTAGCTTCCAGCATTCTCTCTGGCGTCCTCCAAGCCTGGATCACCCTCCCTCCTCTGCTTCACCTACTGATTCCTCTGGCTTCTTTTGAGTCCCATCTTGTATAGGAAGCCTTCCCTACCCCCCTCTTAATTCCAGTGACTTCCCTCTCAGTTATTTCCTGTTCATCCTGTCTATAGCTGGTTTGTGTGTTTGTTTGCTTATTGTCTCCTCTGTTAGGCTGAGCTTTCCAGGGGGCGGGGGCCGCTGTCCTTAGTTTCTTTGTATCCCCGGACTTAGCGTAGTGCTTGGCATGTAGTAGACACTTAATCAGTGTTTGTTTATTATTAATTAATTGGGTAGAGAAGCTATCAGCTATCACAGCCACTAGCTAGGAAGGTTTTCTGGCTTCAGCGACACCTGAAAGCAGTCGTAAGCCATAGGGGAGTGTGTGGAAGGAAGTGTTGAAATCATCATTCCCGCACGTCAGTCAAGCAGATGTTCAGTACCATGTGCCTAGCACTGTGGTGGGTGGGTAGAGGAATCTTAGTGGGGGGCTCTTGCAGATCCAGGGTTATTCCTCCTGTAAGAGATGGTGTTTGAGTTTCGCCTTAAGAGGTGGAGGTGAGGATCGGTCAGGACCTGTGCAAGGGTTTGGAGGTGGCAAATGAAATACGTGTGAGGGACAGCAAGAAGGCCAGGAAAGAGGAGTAATATGTAACAGGCCTGAAGAGGTAGATTGAAGCCAGGTTGCGATGGAATTTAAATGCCCAACAGTGGATGGAGTTTGATCCTAGAACCTGAGGGGAGCTGCTATTGGAGGTGATGAAGCAGGGAAGTGAGCTTCAGACCCATGCTTTAGGTAAATAAGACCCTTGGGCCCCTTGGGGGAGGGTGGATTGGATAAATTGGCAGAGCAGTAATTAGAAGTCTGTTGCACAGGCCAGATGAGGTGCAGGTGTGCTGTGGAGGGCCTGGTCTGACGGGGTGCCTCTGAGAGTGGAGAAAGGAAACAAAGCAGGGAAGAGGTTTGATAGAGTGGACAGGACTTAGCGACTGAACTGGGAAGAGGGCAGTAGGCTTTGACCTGGGTGTCACAGCTGGGAACACTGAGGCACAGACGTTTGTTGTGTCTGATCTAGGACTCAGCATATCCAGGGGTCTTCCTACAGCACATTAAAACCTTGGGCCAGAAAACTCCCTTAGCTTGTGACTAAAACCCTACCAACATGGCAGAGTGTTTGGAAGAAATGGTGGAAGGAAAGGTGTTTTCAGTGTGGAAGACTGGGCAGGGCATTCTGGGTCGGTAGGAATCTGACAAAAGCCATTTGACTCTTTGATCTTGCTTGAGGGACCTGCCAGAGATGGGTGCTTTTGGTAAATATTTAGTGAGTGATGCTGCTGGGGAGGGGAATGACTGAGTGGACCCATCAGACTTTGGGAGCATGTCTTCATCTCCCCATAGATGTGCGACCTCTGATCTTAGGCAGCTTGGAAGGGAGGGCCCTAAGTCTATGAGCCTGTTAAGTGGATTCAAGTCCAAAGCCCCAGAGAAAACGCGCTCTCGAGGCCCAAAGGAGAAGCCGTGCTTGGGAAGAAGAAAGGGGAGCCCTCTAACTGACGGGGGTCAGCTGGTGCGGGGTCTTGGAAGCTGAAGGTGGAATGTTGTATCTAGGAAAGGGCAGATGCCCCAGGTGTTGGGGAGTCGTGTGGTAGGTGGGAGCAAGATTGTGAAGGGCCCAAGACAGGTGAAGTGACTTCCGAGAACGTCAGGGCTGTGACTAAAACAAGGATGTCCTGATGTAGTCCACTAGCCTGCCCTGCCAAAAGTCCCAGAATTAGTCTGCGGACCTTTACGACTGAACGCCTTCTCAGTCTAAGTAAGACCTAGAAGTGACTGCCAGTTAGGAGGAGATCAGGCTGCTTTTATCTTTTTAAAACTGGGGGTGGCAAACTGGCACTCTGCCTCTTTTTGTGCTGCCCGTGACTGAAGAATGGTTTTTATCATTTTAAATAGGAGAAAATTGTATTTACAAATGTGCTGTGATGTTGTCAGCCTGGATATTCCTTCTTCTCCTTTGGGGCTCTGCCTCAGTTCTCCCACCCTGTCTAGAGGTGGGGAGGGGGGAGCTTTCCTGGCCTCCTCCTGACTTTCCCAGGTGCTGGCAGAGTGCACAGACCATCTGTTCATCTGTTATCCCTGCTTCTGGCCACCTGGCAATCCCATCCTTTCACCTCTTTCTTCTTCCACATTCTGTCTTTGTCATGTGTGACATCTAACACTGTCACCACATTTCCTTTCAGTGCCTGTTGTCTAGGCGATGTCCATTCTCACTTCTTTTGAGACTGTCACATTCCATGCAACAACACAAAAATGTTGGTGTCTTAATAAATGCTCTTCTTTCCTGGGAAAAAATTGGGGGCAAGTAAAAGAAATGATGTTTTCCTATTTGGGCACGTGGTCATTTCTGGCCTTCAAATGTTTGAAGAAATGTTGCCTTACAGAACAAAGATGAGACTATGCTTGGTCTCAAGACAGAGTTGGTTCTAAGGTTAAAAGTCACTTCGAGGGATCTCCTAACAACTGGAGGTGTCCAGGATTGCTGAGGGAGGAAGAAGGAGAGGGTGTCAGTCCCCAAGCTTTCATGGAATGCTTACTCTGTGCCTGCCATGCCACCAAGCTAAGAGTGGGCTACAGGGAAAGGGCGAGGCGTCTCCTGCCCTCACATGGTGTCCACTATGAAAGCTTTAAGGGGAAGGCCTCTTCCCAAGATGGTAATTCAGAGGGAAGTCATGATAGTGAACTCCCTGGCAGCTGGAGGTCTTACATTAGAGACTGGGCAGTTGCTTGGGGGAACGTTAGGAAAACTAATTGTGCTTCAAGGGCTAATGGACTTCCATGGCCTCCAGGAGCCCCTGCTTTGCTCCGGGATTCAAGATTGCAAAAGAGATTTGGATGTCTGTGTCATCATGATGTCTAGTTTTACTTCAGAACTTAGTGCTTCTTTGTCCTTTTTTGGGGGGCGCAATTGGGGTTAAGTGACTTGCCTAGGGGCACACAGCTAGTAAGTGTCAAGTGTTTGGTCTGAGACTGGATTTGAACTCAGGTCATCTTGACTTCAGGGCTGGTGCTCTATCCATTGCACCACCTAGCTGCCCCTTTCTTTGTCCTTTTACACAGAGCCCTAGTTGGGGTCTCATGTCTGTTCATTTGGGCCAAGCTTTCACTTGGAAAGGCTGCCCTGTGCTTGGAGAACCTGCCTCCCCTTCTTAGCCTGGCCTTCTCTCGTCTGAGGTCAGCATGTCAGGGACTGGTCCGGACTCTGAGGAGCTTAGTTCACCCCCTAGGCTATTCGATCTTCAGGAAGAGGTGAGATTGGTAGACCTTGGGGCCTTGGAAGGGATACAGAGTTGGGAACCAATACATTCAGGGATTGGAAGCTTTTCTACGCCTCAAGCCTCGGTTTGTCTGTAACTTCTGCCACTGGCGTCTAGTTCTGTTCCCCGGGCCGCAGAAGCATTCTAAGCCTTGCCTTTTTCCAAGGGACGGCTTGTCACGTACTTGGAGAGTTATCTTGTCTGTCCCCCTCGAAGCCTTTTCTTTTCCAGACTGCACATCCCAGTTCCTTTATCCAATCCTTATGTGGCTGTAATTTTTCTTTCAAACAAAAGTTGCTGCTGTTTGCTGAATGCTGTGCACTGGAGGCAGATGAGATGATGCCCAGTCTGTTCAAGGTCAATACACAAATAGCAATAGGTTGTAACTTTTTTTGAATTCTGATTTCTTTCAATTAATAAGCATTTTTCTTTTCCCTTCCATCTCCCCCTTCCCAGTTAAAACAAGAAAAGCAAAACTTGTAACAAACGTGAATAGTCAAACAAATATCCAAATTGTCTGTGTCCAGGCCAGGTATTGCAGTGGATAGAAGACTCATCTTCCTGAATTCAAATCCAGCCACAGACACTTGTGTCTTTTCAGACAGGAAGTGAGAGCCACTGAAGGTTTTTGAGGGAGTGAGTGGATGTTGGAGGTGCCCTTTGCATTAGGAAGATGACTGACTGCCTTGTGAAGAAGGGCCCGGCCATACGAGAGGCTTCAGAAACAGCCCCCTGCGGGAGCTGCTGGGGCCTGAAATGAGCCAGTAGGATCCGGGCCCTGGGAATGCAGGGGTGCTTGGTGCGTTCAGAGGGGAGAAGGAAGAGCCAGAGTCGCCTGAGGTTCCCGCCTGGGGGCTGGGAGGGTGGCAGGGCCTGGAGGAAATGAGGAAGAACACACCAGGGGGAGATGAAACCAGCTTCTGTTATTTTTATTTTGTTGAGGTTTATCTTCTTTTTTTTGCTACTGCAGTATTTTACATTGACTTATATTTAGTATATGCCTAAATTAAATTAGAAAACTATAATGGATTTTTTTTCAAGTGTATAATTCATGGTTTCTTCAGATTTGGGGGCAGATTTCCCATTGTAGTAACAAAATAGTGAAGTTAATGGTAGCCTGTTAAACTAGAAGGGACCATAGTGGTCAGCACGACCAATCAAGTCCCACAGGAGGAGGCTGTGACTTGTCCAGGGTCATGCCCGAGAGAGGCCGCCGGGGCCTCTGGCTCATTCCATTCATCTCTGAACTCAGGGACCCACAGACCCAGCTCTACCTGGGCACACTCTCGGACATTTTTGCCTCTGTGCTGCTGGTTCTGGCTCTCCCCACTGGGCCCTCTGACGCCATGTTGCTTCTCTAGGCACGTAGTGTGAGACCTGCCTTCCTTTCTGAGGGGCACGTGGAACTGCACGTCCACCCGTTCGCTCCTTTTGAGTCCCGGAGGCCTGGCCCTGGCCGGGCCTCAGCTGTTGGACTCATGCCCTCACAGCTTTAAACTCCTGAGGGGCCGGCAGCGGGGGCTCAGCCAGGGCTTTCTCGCACCAGCCCTGCATGCTGTCTGTGGAGGTGGTTGTACGTGGATCCTGCTCCGTTTCAGCTTGTTGGATGCAACCTGTCTTAGCCTGTCAAGGAATGTCGTCTGGAATGTGCTGACCTGGACAGGAGAGTTTACTGGATATTTAACCTTTTATATACTAGGTTTTTTCTTTTAAGAAAAAGTTATCACTGTCTTTTGTTTTTGTGCCCCCTTTATTTTCAAATGTCCGTCTCTTCTGCCCCTCATAATTAGCTTCCAGTTCTGTGTTCTTCCGGTACCTTTGTCTCAGAGCCTGGTGGTGATGTGCTGAGGTAGATAGGAGTGCGTCATTCCTGTTCTCCCTTTGGTGCCAGCCATGCTAGGTCATGGGCCCTTCCTCTTCTTGCTCAGAGCGAACGTTCCTGAATCAGTGCTGTCTCCCAGGCCCCAGTTGGCCCTGCCTCTGCAGGCTGCGTGACTGTTTTAGCTTCTCTTACCTTCAGTTCAGTAATAGCTCACAATTTCCACTCACGTTCTCACGTTCACCCTGTTAGATATTATAATCCCCTTTTCACAGAGGCAGTTGAGGGTCAGCAAGATGAGGCCCCAACCCACCTGCCTCTTGAGAGGGTCGAGCTGTGATTTGAACCTAGGTCATCTAACCTTGAGTTCAGAACCCTTGGCACATGGCCTATGTGCTCGGGACTGTGGGATTTGCAGCAGGGGATGGACACAAAAATGAGGGCGGGGAGACAAGTGCCTGAGAAGGATCCGGAGTGCCATCAGAGGGAGGAAAGAAAGGAGAGACAGAGGAAGGCGGATGGGTGGGCTTCAGCACAGCGGAAGATCTGCGTTGGGAGAGGACATTTCTTTTTGAAATGTTATTTATTTTTACTCTCAGCCTCAGAATACCTGAGTTTAAATTAAACCTCAGACATTTCTTAGCTATGTGACCCTGAATAAGTCACCTTAAAAAAAAAAAACCCAAACCTGTTTGCCTTGGTTTCCCCACCTGTTAAAATGGGGATAATCACAGCATCTACCTCAGGGTTGTTGTGAGGATCAGGTGAGATCGTAATTGTAAAGCGCCTTGCAGAGTCCCTGGCACATAGTAGGTGCTATATAAATGGTATAAATGTTAGTAACCTCTACATAAAACGGATGTTTCTATGTACATAGAACTGAGCAGGAGGTATCTGCAAATTTCTTCTGTACCACTTGCTTTTCAAATATGTAGTAACTTCAGCATGCAGTTTTCAAAGCTGTCATGCTTCTGTGTTTTCTGGCCTTCTCTGTTTCTCTGGGGCACCTTTCTTTTTTTTTTTTTTTTTTTAAGATGCCTCCAAAAACCATTTTTCTGTCCTTTTGATGGGAGGGCCTCCCTATCCCTGTCCTTTTCTTTCCTCACCTTTCCTACCTTCCATCCCCATTGGGGGGATAACAAAGCCCCTGTAACAGTCTGTATCCTGACATTGGCTGTGTCCCAGATTGCATGTGTCATTCTGCCCCTTGAGTCCAGGCCCTCTGTCCATTGGGGTGGGTAGCAGGCTCTAGGATGGTGGTTGGCCATGGCTGCGATGGAGGTTTCACGTCTTTCACATTGGTTTTTCTTTGTGATGCCCTTGTGTGACTCGTTCTTGGGCTCTGAGGCCTGCTGCGAGGCTCCCTGTGCAGTGTGTGTGAGACTTTGTTGGGGCCTCCCAGCTTGGCAGCTAAGTGCTACTGGCAGAGGGCCTCACGGGCAGAGTTTGAATCCACATCTCTCCTGAGTCAGAGTCTAAGTTTAATGAGAAGCCCCTGAAGGCTTTTGGATAGAGATGCCCTATCATAGCCCCTTATTCTTTCTCTGCTGTCTCTTCCCTCACACTCCCCTCACTTCTTTTCTCTCCTCTCTACATTCTATTAATTCTTTGCCTTGTCCAGCTTGGAAAACATTCCGACACTAACCTTGTGGCCTTGGCCAAGTCCAGCATTCTCTGGCCCTTGGAGTTGGCCATGTGTGAAGTGAGGGGCTGACCTACGCCCTTCTTTACCTTTTGTGGGGGCCTGGACGGTCTGTGGACGCCTCAGAATAATGTTTTTAGATGCATAAAGTACAGAAGATTGCAAAGGAAACCAGTTCTATTGAAGTGCAGTCATCAGAATACTTTTACAAGCTCACAGCCTGTTGTCCTGTTAAGAACCTGGATCTTCCAACCTGTGTTTCCGCCAGGCTTGAAAAGACTGGCCTTTTATGGATTGGCCAGCAGCTCTTTTCTGGTCAGTGAAATAACCCATCCTGATTCTGTGGGTAGAAGTCTTTTTGTTTGTTTGTTTATGTTTGCTTTATTTATTTATTTTTTTATTTTTGGTGAGGCAGTCAGGGTTAAGTGACTTGCCCAAGGTCACACAGCTAGTACATGGTCAGGTGTTTGGTCTGAGGCCGGATTTGAACTCAGGTCTTCCTGACTTCAGGGCCGGTGCTTTATCCACTGCACCACCTAGCTGCCCCTGAATTTCTGTCTTCTCAGTTGTTTTTGTCTGTCACCCCTTAAGGTACCACATTGTGGACTGCATTGACCTTCCTCCCTCCTCCACCTTCCCTTCTCAGCCTTTGGAACTGTTACAAGCACTTGAGGAAGCCGGAAGGCTGGGGTCCAGATAGTTTTGTTCTTAAAACCCAGCTGCTGGCCTCTGACAGCGGCAAGGGAGGCCATTCTGCCCAAAGGAGATAATAACTGTAGTCCCTTCTCCTCCCATGTGTTATACTGAAACATTTCAGCCGCTTCTCATTGGCTAGATCACTCGTGTTTCTGTTGTAATATTTTAAATCCTTCTAAAAACATAGAATCATACTCTCCCAAGCATGACTAAGAGTCTTAGATGTTTCAGTGTCTTCACAGCCCTGGAAGGATGGATGGATGGATGGATGGATGGATGGATGGATGGATGGATGGATGGATGGATGTGGGACTTGTCAGCAGGCCCAGTGGCCCCTTTTTGTCTTGATCTGTTGTGTAAGATCAGGCTGGCCTGTGTTTGGTCCCATTTGCACCGACATCTACTCAGTGGCCTACTTAAAGCCTGGCCTAATTAAAAGTTTTAAAATAGGGCTTTCTAAAGAAGGACTTGACAGTGTTGACAGTTGGATTGTAATTAATCTGGTGACGAAGTCAAAAATAATGGATCCAGTTTTCATTTTTAGCCCCATTTGAAATTGGGAAGTTAGTGTTTGAACAGAAAGGTCTTGAAGTTTCAGTGGAGTTAATGTTTGGCTCTTTAAGAGGCTGCCTGAGGCTTTCTGCGGTTCTAGTCTGTGTCCCTGTCCAGTCCAGTCCCTTCCCTTCACCGTCTCTTTTCCCACCACGTTGTGGTATGGCCTTAGAGTGGAAAGAAGTCTCTGCTTTGCCCCCACTCAGTTCTTCCCACCTGTAAAATGGGGTTAATAGAATCTTGAGAAGGAGCCTGGGGTCCAAGCCCTCTCTCTGGACTTGTGTCTGCTGTAAAGCATTTTGTAAATAGAAACTTTCTCCTGACTTGTTTTGTTTGAAAGATGTTCCCTAATTGAATCTGCCTGGGCGTGACTCCAAAATGGACTGAACTAATCCTGGCTTATACTTTGTAGGGAGAATATTCTCGGGGGTTCATATTCACAAAGTACTTTGTGCCCCAGAGGTTGAGATTCTAATCCTGGGTCCCATCATTCACCCAGGCACTGGGCCTTCTGTTTGCTTGGCAGATACAGGAAGGCGTGGCCTTGGTTTGATTGGAGGCTTTCTAAAGAGAGCCTCTAAATCTGGGGCCCAGGGATGCCAGGGGGGCCCTTGGGGGGATTTCGGGAATCCTAGCGGTGTTTGGTTTTCCTTAACCTCTACCCAATTTGCTGGGGGGGGGGGGGGGGGGGGGGGGCATCCTTAGGCTTTGCCAGATTGTTAGAGGCAATCCATTGCATGAAAAGGGCAAAGAAGCACCATGGACAGAAATGTGCCTTGTCCAGGTAGATTTCCACTGTCCCTTATGGTCTGTTGTCTGTCTATGAAAAGGGAATCGAAAGTGAAAGCAGAGCCTCAGGAGGGGGGTTGGGCGGGGCGGGGCGGTCTGTCCTTTGGTAGGTGAGAAGCTGAGGCAGCTCCCTTATACTGACAGGAGAGTGCAAGATGAGCTACGGACATTTGGAGGAAAGAGTGGGAGTCACAGCCCAGCTTGGCCTCTGGTCACTTAGTTGGCCTAAGGGGGGAGGGACCTCGGCTCTCCAGCCTCGGCGTTGTCCCCTTCTGCAAAATGAGGAAATGGAGATTCTCTTTGAATGCCTGTCCACTCTCAGGTCCTGATTCTGTGAAAAATGTGCCTTCCAGGGGGGCGGCTCAGGGGTCCGACTTCCAGGGGGGTGGCTCAGAGGTCCAGCGTCTAGGGAGGTGGCTGGAGGGTCAAGTACAGCCTGTGAACTGGTCTGCCCACAGCAGCGATTTCCTCACTTCACAGCTCTGCAGAAACACCCAGAGGAAGTAGCTCCCACCGCAGTGGTCCCCTGGCTGGCCCTTCTGTTAGCACATCCTGCCCCTTCTCTGTATGAAATGGACCTCATTTACCTTCCTCCGCGCTTTGTCACCCCCACATCCCTCAGGCCCCATTTACCATCCATTCATCCTTTGAGGCCTCTCCTGCCTGGCATAATCCATCTTGGTGTCTCCCCTCTTGGAGCCTGCACTTTCATTCTGCAAGAGCTTCCTAATGAACTCTTTCATATATCTGACAGATACCCAGGAAGTAGACCAGAAATAACGGTGTTTGAAAACTGGCTTCCTGTTCTCCGTGGGCTGTAGGGTGTACAGAGGGGGCACTGAGGATGGCGAAGGATCTCGAGTTCTGCCGTGTGGGGATTGGTGAAAGAACTGGGAATGCGTTGCCTGGACGAGAGAAAACTCCTTGGGAAAGGAGCCTGTCATGTGGAGGAGGGACCGGGCTCGTTCTCTTTGACTTGGGAGGGCAGGGAGGGGAACAGAGGCACATTTAGACCTAATTTTCTAACAATTAGAGCTGTCCAGAAATGGAATAGTCACCTTCTGCCTTCATGGGAGGGCCTCTGAGATCCCTTTCAGTTCTTGGTATTCTGCGCTTGGGGGAAATTATACAAGCTTTCGTTGTTACATTCAGATGAAGAATGCTACCTCATATTTGTATAGCACTTCCTAAGTTAGAGACATCATCTCATTTGATTCTTACAACATCCTTGGAAAGTAGGTAAATCAGAAACCATGCCCCCATTTTAGGGCCACGAAAATGCAGGGCCAGAAAGTCAGTGACTTAGCGAGATCCCACATAGCTAGTAAATGGCACCCAGCATGTGAACCCAGGTCTTCCAGTAATAGCAGTAATAATAGCTAACATTTATATAGGGCTTACCATGTGCCCGGCACTGTGCTAAGCACTTTACAAACATCTTGTTCGATCCTTACACCAACCCTGGAAGGTAGATGCTGTTATTGAACCCATTTTACAGATGAGGAAACGAGGCAGAAGGGTAAAGTGACTTGCCCAGGATCACATAGCTGCTAAGTGTCTAAGGCCAGATTTGAACTCAGGTCTTCCTGATTCCAAGTCCGGAAGGCATAGGTGTTGAGAACTGTACCATTGCCATCAAACCTTATCAGGAAGTCTAGTAAAGTCTGCCTCTTCTTCCAGGAAAGGGTGTGTGTGTGCATGTGTGTGTGTGTGTGTGTGCGCGTGTGCGTGTGTGTGTGTGTGCGCGCGCGTTTGTGTGTATTTAGTGCGCTTCAGAGGTAGGAAGTTACTTCATTTGGACAGACCTGTGTTGATTCACATTTTAAGTGTCAAGGTCAAGGTTCTTCTTGAAGGGGAAGCCTGGTGTTGAGGTGTCACAGAGAGAGTTCAGGTCTTGGAGCCTGGATACCCGGGACAAAAAAGCTTCCTGGCTTTGTGACCTTGGATGAATCATCTCACCTCTCCGAGCCTCAGTTTCTCCACATGAATTTCAGTTGTTAATAGCAGTGTTTCTTATTTAAAATCATACTCAATTCTGATTTGTTTTGTTTTGTTTTAGGTATCCAAGCCCACCTATGGGCTCTGCCTCAGCACCCAACCTGCCTCCTGCAGAAGAAAGTGTGGAGTATGTGCGGACTCTGTATGAATTTTCTGGAAACGACCCTGAAGATCTGGCTTTTAAGAAGGGTGAGGTCTTGGCCATTGTCGAGAAACCCGAGGAGCAGTGGTGGAGCGCACGCAACAAGGATGGGCAGGTTGGGATGATTCCTGTGCCTTATGTAGAGAAGCTGGTGAGATCTTCCCCTCACGGCAAGCACGGAAATCGGAATTCCAACAGTTATGGGATCCCCGAACCTGCTCATGCCTACGCCCAGCCTCAGACAGCAAATCCTCTCCCTGCGGTCTCCAGCCCTCCAGGGGCAGTGATGAGCCCCCCGCCCTCCACCCAGAACGGACCTGTCTTTGCAAAAGCGATTCAGAAGAGAGTCCCCTGTGCTTATGACAAGACTGCCTTGGCCTTGGAGGTAAGTGACCATGCTCAGAGCGTAGGGGTGGGTGTGCGTGCGAGTGCGCTGTCGGGAACCAAATATACCCACCATTCACCTTTCCTTCCTTCTCCCACATTCTTGGTCTCCTTGATTGAATCTGTGGGAAATTTTCATGACTTCGTATGATATTCTTGGGAGCAAACTAGGGACAAATCTTTTTCTTGACATTTTGATAAAAGCACACCAGGGCAATAGAGGAAGAGGCAGGACCGTGTGACCTTGGGGAAGTCACTCGCTTAAGGTCTCGGGGCATTGGCATCCTCCTCTGAATAGAGAATGGAGCTTTGACCTACCAAATGGTCCAAGTAAGAGCTGAGCTTAAATCAGCCGAGTAGGTGCTGTGCTCCAGGTTGGTAGCATTACTGCTGGGTCAGAAGTTGCCTTATTTGCCACAGGAGGGTGGAGGACTACTTAGTAGAGAAGAGAGGATCAGGGAAGGCCTGGTAACATCTGGGGCCAGTTAAGGGAAGCCCTTCCTGAGCATGACCTCCCACCCAGGCACCAAGCCGGAAAAAGACTAGACTGAGTGTAGCCTGGTGGAGCCCCACGAGTTACTGATCTAGGGCCTGGAGACTGATGGGACCGGCTCCCAGCCAGGAAGGAGGCCAGTTGGTGGTGGAGTCCACTAGTCATAACTGACCACAGAACGTGCGAGGCTTTCGTTGGTGAAGGGAGTTCCACATCCAGTGTGGACCTGACACTTAGTCTCCCAGGGAGTGGTTTAGGCCCTGGAGGTGTTTGACTCGACTTGTCCAGGGTCACACGGCCACTGGCAGAGGCAGGGCTGACCCCAAGGACAGCTCATTCCATTTTGCCGTAAGGACTGTCTGTAAAGTTACTTTTAAGGCTTCTTTGTAATTGTATCTTTCTTAGCTTCGCCTCCTTTCCCTGTAATACTAGCACAAGGAGCCTATTAACTCGAAAGGAGACAAGGTGAGACACTGAGGAACTGTTGTGCTTGGGCCTGGAAGGAAAGAGGCTTGGAGGCTTGGATGGAAGAGGATGGGGGGAGCAGGTGGGGCCTCCCCTCCCTGGGCCCCCACCCACATCTTCAGGTGGGAGCTCAGAGGCCCTCGTCACTGTCTGCACCTGAGTCGCCTCCGAATCCAGTCCCGAGAGAGAGCCTGGGGGGAGCAGAGGGCACCTCAGCATCTACACCAGTATGGCTGGGATCGAGCAAATAGAATGACAGTAAATTGCATTAAGAGAACAAATAGTCCTCCTGTGAGGTGTCGGCTGTCAGTGTTGAAGTGAGCCTTGTGGACTGCTTCTCCTTACCTGCTGTTGATTTTACAGAATTGTGGCAGAACGACATCTCTGCTTGCTTCAAAAGAGAGAGCAGGGACACTCTTTCGATGCTCTTGGGAGGGATGCAATTAGGCTACCAGGAAGTGAGGAGGCAAGTAGGGCAGGGCGTGCCTCGGCACCTTTGACAATGCCCAAATTATAGTGGCTCAGGGGACTGTTCTGAAAATGACTTGAAAAACTGCATGGTGGGTTAGTTTTCAAGAAGCCGGATAGGCAAAGACAGCAGCTCTTGGGATGTGGTCTGCTCAGGCTGTTTGCGGGAGTGTCTCTGGCCTGGCCCTGGCCAGATGCCCCTGAGCAGGCCGAGAATGGCTCTGCAGGCGCAGCTCTAGAGAAACACTGATCAAGGAGGGGAGACCGAGGGCTGAGTTTTAGAACTAGAGATCATTGTCATCATCGTCAACTTCTGACAGTAAAATGCTGTCCCGCGTGGGATGGTGGAAGATTTCAGGGGCCTGGGAGCTAGTCTGGGTTTACTAGCAGTAGGAGAGGAGAGATCCTGCCCCGAGCCACCCACTGCTGGCCTGGGAGGAGCCAGGGTTCTAGCTGCAACCTCAGGTTCTGGGGGGGAATCTCTCTCCCCCATGCCAGGGCACTGGGTCAAGGTGGATAGATCCATTGTACAGCAGGAAGAAGTGAGAGCCAACTCAGGAAATTACTCGTCTTGGTGGCCCAAGCAGTTCCCTAGAACGATAACGGCTGGCTGACATTTATGTTGCACTTTACAAGTATCATCTCACTCTGTCCTCTCAATGACTCTATTATTACCTACATTGTTCTTTAGTTGTTTTCGGTTGTGCCTGACTCTTCCTGACCCTATTTGGGGTTTTCTTGGTGGACTTACTGGAGTGGTTTGCCATTTCCTTCTCCAGCTTATTTTACAGATGAGGAAACTGAGGTAAACAGGGTTAAGTGACTTGCCCAGGGTCACATAGCTGCTAAGTATCTGAGGCTGGATTTGAACTTGGGTCTTGTAGCTCCAAGCCCCTCATTCTATCCACAGTGCCACCTAGCATGCCTCAACAATTTACAGATGAAGAAACTGAAGCAGGCAGAGTTTCAGTGCTCTGCCGAGGGCCACCCACCTGGGAAAGATCTGAGGTTGGACTTGAATCCAGCACCCACTCCATCCACTTACCACCAGCTGCCTCTCAGACCACAAGCTGCAGGGCAGGAGCTGATGATGAGCATTGGGGGAGGAAGCCGTGTCCCTGCGAGTTCAGCGCAGAAACCAGTCTGGGCCCAAAAACCCTTGTTTTTTTTTTTAATCAGAAGTGATTGGGTTGCCTTAGTCCTTGAGAAGCTAACTTTCTGCCCTCAGGTGAGACGAATGAGGAGAAGCATTTTTTCAGACTTAGGTGGAGTGCCTCTGAGGCATTAGCAGGAGGCAGGAGGTGCCTGTGCCATTGGATCATTTGGTTTTGTTGAGCTGAGATGCCATCAGCGCACATGCCGGGCCCATGCTGGCGCGTCCCTGTGGAGTCCTTCAGAGGCGATGGGCCCTCCAGGTCATGCCCCTCATCATCGGAGGGTATGACTAGCTCACCTCTCTCTCTCTTCAGTGGATTCTTTTATTCCACTCAGTAGAATCATGGAGTTGGGAGGGACCTGCAGGCTGACCATGTGTGGCCTCTTAGCTGCCCGTACAGCAGAGGATCTGCCCAGCTTCAGCTTGACCATACAGGTGATGCCAAGTGGTCTCATGCTCAAGGAATGTTTTCTTTGCCTGAAGCCTAAACCTGGCCCTCTGTAGCCTCTTCATTGCTCCTGGTTCTCTACTTTGGGCCAGAGGGGAGCCTAATTCCATCAGCCAAAAGCCTGCCCCAGGAGAGACCTCTCCCCCCTTCCTTCCTTCAGCTGGTCCTCATGGCATGGTCATCTTCCCTGTCCTGTCCTGGCTCTTGTCTGACTTCTCTGGACACTTCTACCTGATCATGGTATTCTCGAGGTGGTCTGAGGAGAGAATGGCAGGGCTGTCACTCCCCTTATTTGGCGAATTTGCAGGCCACTGAAAAACCTAGGACTTTATAACAATTATTTACCTGTGCTGTCCCCCAAACTGTTTGTTTCTGTTCCGTTTTTTATAAAGCACACGGGGAAAACTCAGCTGGCCAACATAAACTAGCTGCTGTGTGACGGGGTCCTTTTGTTTAACTTTGCCTCAAAGGATCATGGAAATGTCCCCTGTTTACAGTTAATTGTCTCTGTCAGTGCTATTGGCTAGTGATGGAGGCTGCCCAAAGCGGTACCTGAGGTTCCCACAGTGACTTAGAAAACCACATATTAACGTTATCTATGTTCTGTTGTATTTTTATTTTGTTAAATATTTTCCCACTCATATTTTAATCTGGTTCAGACCTCCCTGTGGGGGACACCTCTGCTGTGTGCTGTCCCACTTCATGATTTTCAAAGATTCCACGTGGCCCCATTAGCTCATCTGTCCCAAATACAGCAAGTGAGGAGAAGGCAGGCCAACTGAGGTAACTGCAGTTTCCTGCTGTGCATCGTTTCCATCCAGAAACTTGTGCCTTTGAGATCCTACCTCCCACTCCTTTCCCCCCACCCCCAAACAAGCTTTTATTAGAGACTCGTAATTCTCCATCCACATAGACAGAGATCTGAAAGGGACAAGGAGTACAGGAATGCCTTGGAGATTCCGAACTGCCCTAGAATTACAACTGGCCCCCTCTGTCTCGAGGCACCCCAGTAGCTAGCGTACCAGCCCATCCATGACACGAGCCCCGCGGGCATGTGCAGGTGTCTTCAGATGGAGTCTCTCTGGAAGTGTAGGCCAGCTTTCTGGGAGTGAGAAGTGGCCTTGGCCTTGCCCTTGAGTTCTCTGACCACAGGCTCAGAGGCCTGCTCTTGGTCCCCATGACACTTTTTTGGGCTCGATGTCACAGTTCCAGGTGATGACCCCCGTCTGTTATCCTGCCACTTCCCTTCTGCCCTCTGGTGCGAACTCCCCGGCAGCTTAATTTGGTCTCTTCCAAGACGACTGTGTCCCTTTGTCTTCTGCAGTTGATCCTTCGTTGGTGACCCCGACGCCTGATCATGCCCATTGTGACTTCCTCCCAGAGCCTTGTCTGTAGCCCATCTCCATCGCCACGCTTTGTACAGAATTGCGCTATTGAAAGCCATGGAAAGAACGTGTGGGCATGCTGATCTGACCCATCTGCAGGACTTCCGGTCTGTGGCTCCTGGACTGACCCAGCTAGTGCCCATTCAGCTGTGGGCAGGGTGGGGCCTCGGCAGGGTTCTGGAGTGCAGAACGTCCCCTGTGGAGAGGATTGTGTTGTGAGGGAGGACTGTTGGATTCGCTTTGACCTTCATACCCTTGGCCAGTACCTAAGGTGAAACACATGCGTGTTTGGGGTAACGTTGGTCCTTAAGTGAGTCTTGAGTCAGTGAGGGCTATGGTAAGATTTTTATTTACTCGTTTGTAGTCTGTAGAGAAACAGCTGGAAGCTGGGTCATTTCAAGTTTTTCTGTTCAGTCTTATTCATGGATTCTCGTGACCTCTTCAGAATGCCTCTGAGAAGGGTCATGTGACTACACCCTCTGGCCTGGCAGGAGACCTGGATTCTAGTCCTGGCTCGGCCTCAGGCTGCTCTGTGATGTGGGCAGCCTCGGGGTATAGTAACATGAGCTCTGGGTTCGAATCCCAGCTCTGCCACCCAGAGAACCTTGGTGTAGGTCCTGTAGGACTCGGGTCCCTCATCTGTGAGACAAGTGAGGAAATCCTTGGCATTCCTCACCTCAATTCAAGTTAGCGAGCTTTGATTATGGCTCCTGAAGATGGAAGAGTCCCTGCTGTCAGGCAGTGTAGATGAGGTACCAGACTGGGAAAATAGTGGAGGCAGAGTACCCCAAGGGGTGGAGAAGGGAGTTGGGAAAGACTCCTGGGAGTGAGGAAGTGATGAAAACAAGCAGTCCAAGAAGGGTGCTCTCTTGAGGCCCCCTGTTCTGTGTGGGCTCTTGGGACAATGTGCAGACAGGGGGTCTTGGTTCTCCCACGCCCTGCCTGCGCCCCTGTGGCGGCATCAGACAGAGGCCTTTCTGTGGGCTCTGGGATGGTCATGTTGTATGGCTCAGTGCATAAGAAGCATGTAGTCGCTGGAGGCCCAAGTGTTAGGGGCTGGGCCCCAGGGCCGCCTGCCTTCCGAGGCTTCCTTTAGCCTGACCAGTTGGTCTTCAGTCTAGTAACGTTAATTCACATTTCTGTAAGCCTTTCACGTGGGCTCACAGCATGTTTTCCTTGTAACAGCCATGCAGAGGGCCGAGCGGTGTTTTTGGCTCCCTTGGGTTTTGCTTTCGGTTCCAGGAAGTGAATAACAGCTCACTTCTAGAGCCCTGTAGGGTTCACAGAGGACTCTTCCTCCTCGCCCTTTAGGGGGAGCTGTGATGAGGTTCTTCTGTCCATTTTATGGACGAGGAAGTGAGCTCAGAAGGGTGAAGGAGCAGTAGGGGAGAAGACCCAGGGTAGGTCCACGTAAATGATGCAGCTGCAGCCCCCGGCGCCTTTTCCCCATGCTTTCCACCAGAGTTTTAGAATGTGGGGAGCATGAGAGCTTCTGGGAATTCTTACCAGGCTAGGTTCGCTCTTTATTGCTTCCAGGAGAGCCAGGGAGGCTGGGCCAGGAAAATAATGGTCTGGGCTCATTGGTTGGATCGATTCACGACTCCGCCCGTGGGCTCTCCTCTGTGTTCCCGTCCTCCTGCCCTGCAGTTACACCTTGGCAGGTCAGCTTCATGCTTCATCTTAACAGGGCCTCACCATAGCGGGTGCTTCCTCCCCCAGTGCCAGGCTCAGTCCCTCCACAACTTAGTGGATAGTCGTATCCCTGAATGGCCAGCTTTCTGGGATTGACCCTCTCAGAACTCCAGCTGGTCCTTGAACAGAGGTCTATCTCTGGGCCGTGTGGGGACCTACATTGGAGGAAGTCTTAGCCCTTAGTGAAAGCAAAAGCAAAATAAATGAAATTTTTCAATTCCAGTGGGTCTTGGCTAATCTTTAATAATTTTTTAAAAACCACGTATTTCTTTACCTCGGTGCGAATGGCTTTAGATTTTTATAGACCCTGGCCGCTTGACAAAGGTGTGTGCCGGTGTTGGAGGACACCTCGCAGAGCGCTTTCTTAAGAAGTTTCACTTAATTGTCCCCATAGGAAAAACCAAATAGATGAGCAGCTATTGTCAGATTATGGCGTCGTTAGACAGACGACCTGTGGAGCTTGTCTGTCCGGGACACACGGTACAGACGGACAAAGCAGGCCCAGAATCAAATAGGAGATTTGGGGCAGTGTCTCATGGGAAGCAACGGAGAAAGAAGAGGAGAGAGACGGAGAGGGAGGAAGGAGAGGTGCGGCCAGTGGTGAACGCCAGCAGGTTTCGCTGTATTCAGTGGGGACCTTTGGGGGTACACGCTGCTTGTTCCTCAGGTGAGGGAGGAGCCCGGGTACTCTGGTAGCAAAGCAAGGAAGGCTGCCCTTGCATTGGGCTTGTCCATGTGACCTCATGGGGGGGGTGCCCCAGCTGATGAGATGACAGAGCATGGTGGAGAAGGTGGAACCCCAGGAAGGAAGGAGTTGTTTCTCCTCCTCAACTCTGCACGGAGAATTGGAAATGATAAGAGCAGCAGCAGCAGGTGTAGATGAGCCTGAGGGAGCCAGTGTTTATTTTTAGGACCTAAGCTCCAGGGCTGAAAAGGCCAGGTGCGTGTTAGATCAGAAGTGCAGCCTTCCTTTTGGTTGAGATGGCGGACTGCTCGTCTGAGGGCTGACGGTCTGGTGGATGTGAGCAGAAAGCTCTCGATGAGGAGGGCTTCATTAACAGGGACTTGGGGGGATTAAGATTTTCTGCAAAATGGGCTTGCACATAGGCTTGGCTGGCTCAGAGGCCTTGTCTGAAGGGACACCCACTTTCTGACTTTTCACTCTCTTTCTCTATCTCAGCCCCAAAGATGGGAACGCTGGTCACCTCACCACTCCACCTGCTCTCTCAGATTTCAGGACTGGTCAATGGATATTTTTTACATGTCCTCACGTGTAGGTCTACCTAGCACTTCCCTTCTCGAAAACCCAATTTTCTGTGTCTTCAGGATAAAACTAGCTCCTTCACTTGACAGTGAGGGCTTTCCCAGGGTGGTTCCAGCTCCCCAGCCCTGTCTTTGCTCTGGCCCACTGCAGGCATTTGTGGAGGCTTCCCACATGCCTGGAATGAACTTCCTGGGTTCCTCATTCCCATCTGCACTTACTGGACTATTTCTCTTCTTCCAAGGCCCTGTTACTGTGACCAGCTTCCTGCATCAAGCCTTCGCAGATTCCTCTTTTCTCTCCCCCCTCAGATTTTCTTAGAGAACTTTGCCTTGCTCTTCCCTCCATCACATTCTGCTTCTTAGCATTCCATATTTGTAAGTTATCATTTACCATCAGAAGACTTTTTGTTTCAGCGTAGCAGACGCTTCTCAGTAACACCCACACGGTCCCTCTACCGAAGGGCATTTCCCCAAAGCCATCCGTCTGTCTGTTGTAACAGTGGAGTGTGTCTTTCCACTTGGATGGCTTGTTCCTTGATTGTTTATGTTGACATCCTTTGTATAAATTCTGCCTCTGCTTTCTCCACTCTGTAGCACTTCAGACAAGTCCTGCTTTGTTTTTCTGAATTATTCACGTGCATTATTTCTCATGCCTTAGTAATATTGCGTTATGTTCTTATGCTCTCCATTTGGCTCATTCATTGAACACATTTTGCTTCCAGTTTTTCTTGTCACAAATAGTAGCATGCTGATGCATGTGGACATATGTGATACTCCCTGTTGGATTGAAAGTTCTGCTGAGTGTGGGGAGTGTCTCGTTTCATTTTTATGTCTCCAGGGTGAGCCCAGGGTCTGGCCCTTGACGGACTTCTCTGCCATCTCTCTCAGAACTCTTGGGTCGCCTCCGTGTAGTGTGTCCTTGTTGTTAGAGATGTTTGTTGCCTAGGACCGCGTGAGGAGCACAGCAGGCTTCGGGCCCAGGTCATGGCTCAGCTGTTGTAGCTCATTAAGAGGGGGAGGAGGACAGGCTGATGGCGGTGCTCATCTCATGTGTTTCTGGAGCAGTGCGGCTTCCCTTTCATTGTGAGTGTGACGCCGAGAGCTAGGGTGGCCCTGCTCCCTCTGTGTAGCGGAGTGTGGAGGCTGTGCAGGGCTGCAATCAGGAAGGACCTGGCAGCCCTGGAGAGCAAACATGAACCCAGGGCTTTTCCATCTCTGACATTGGTTCTCTCGGCTCAGGAAAGATGGGTGGCGTGACCATTTGAGTCTGTGACCTTGTTGGAGGTAGGTCTGTCCTCTGACAGGCCTTTTCACCCTGTCCCTTGTTGGGGGCCTTCCTTTAGGTCATTGCCTAGGTGATGGGCTTTGTTGTGAACCCTACCCGGTGTTCACATCACCTTTCAGGAGTGAGTCATGGCAGTACGCTGCCACTGGACGGGTGGATGAAGGCAAGGTGCCCGGTGTATGCCAGCAGCATGAACAGTACTGTTGATACACGTTTGGACGTGGAGCTCTGGCGGGGGGGGGGGGGGGGGGGGGGGGGGGGGATAGGCAGCTTCGCTTCCTTCTGAAAGAGTGCCGCCTAGTGGTGACAGAGGCAGCTATGGCCTTAGGCAGAGAGGAGCCAGCAGCTAAACACTGGTTTTCCATCTTTCTGCCACATCTACGCAGTTTTCCAGGGTAGCTGAAGGAAGTGGCGTGTTGAGTAGGACTTCTCAAACTCTCCCTTAAAATACTGAAACAGCTGGAGAATGTTTGAATCGATCAAGGTGGCAACTGCTCTTTCTGCTAGCTCACCTGGCCCGGTTATTTTATAAGAATTAATGAGATTATGATAGAGTCCAAAGTGCCCGGGGTGGGGTTGGGGTGTTGGGAAAACCATGGCAAGACCTCTATGAACTCATGCAAAGTGAAGTGAGAAGAACCGGGAGAGAGATCGTTGTGCACAGTGATGTTGTGATGAAAACCAAATGTGGAAGACACGGCTGCTCTGATCAGTACAGCAAGACGATTCCAAAGGACTCAAGGTGAAAAAAGCACCATCCACCTCCAGAGAGATAACTGAAGGAGTAGAATTTTCTCCCTTTCTTCATAATTTTTTTTTGCTTTGTTTTGCCATGTGGCTAACAAGGAAATATGTTTTGCATGATTTCTCATGTATAATTGATAATGTATTGTTTGCCTTCTCAGTGGATAGGAGAGAGATGAGAGGGAGGGAGAGAATCTGGAACTCAAAATTTAAAAAGAAAACAATGCTGAAAATAAACAAGGACAGAAGACAAAGGAAAGAGTTGAGGACCATAGTGATGACCATGTTAAGGAACCTAGCAGCTGGGTCCGTTGACCTGGGTGGGAATTGTGACCATAGATCATTAGGGTCAGCGCTATCTGGTCTTGCCCTTTCATCTTCCAGAGCAGGAAATGGGTCCAGACATGAATCCCAGAAAAGCCAGAGACAGAACAAGAAGGGGGCCTGTTTCCTGGAGCATTTATAGCCGTACCTTTTATGGCCACTTAGAAGTAGAAGCAAAGTAAATGCCAGCAGTTGAGGAACGGCTAAACAAACTGTGGTGTGGGAATGAAATGAATGTGAAGACTTGTATAAACTGAGGCAGAATGAAATAAACATAACCAAGAAAACAGTATACATAGTGACTAATTATATGGCACTTACTGTGTACCAGACACTATGCTGAGTACTTTGCAGTTATCTCTTTCCACCCTCACAACACCTCTGGGAGGTAGGTGCCATGATTAGCCCTATTTACAGATGAGGAAACTGAAGCACAGCCAGTAAGTGTCTGAGACTGAATATGGACTCAGGTAATGTCTAAGCTTGGCCCCAAAGAAGAGATGGGAGCATGTCCCTCTCCCTTCTTGGCAGAGGTAGGAGACTGGAAGGTGTGGAACATAGCTTTTAATGTCAGATTCTGTTGGCATTTTGATTAGTTTTGCTGGACTGTTTTTAAATTGTTTTATTAAAGGGATGACAATGGGGAAAGGAGGCAACCTTTTGGGGGGGGGAACAAAAGTTCTGTAAAGTCAAAAGATAAAAATGTAAAGAATAAGAATGGAGGTGAATCAGTCAAGGTTACACAGGTAATGAGTGTATTCATTCATCACCTGCTGGGTTGCAGAAAGAGAACTCAGGTTGCCCTGGACTCCCACTTGTTCTGTAGCTTAGCTGGTAAGCAGCATCCCCTTGGGTCTCTGCTTGAAGACCCCCAGGGAAGGAAGGCTCGGGACCTTCCAAGGGAGCTCGTTCTGCTTCGGGACACTTCCTCTCATTGCTGCTGGTATTACACACATGCACACGCGCACACACATGCATCAGAACTAGTTGAGTTCTTCAGCATGCCGGTCCTTCAGATACTCAGAAACAACTGTAGCATCTTGCCGTTCCCTGCCCTTCCCGTGTGCACCCTCCATCACCCTCAGATTTGGGCTCTCATTCCCTGCCTTGTCTGTGTGTGTTAGAAAGCAATAGAGGATTTGAAGGGGAAACGGTGACCCTTCCATAACCTAGAATTGAGGATTCGCTAACCTTGAAGTTGATGGTCATCAGTCTAAGTAAGAGAAGGGCAATTCTGGGTGTTGCTGTCCCCCTCTGTACCGTGGCCTGGCCTTCTCATTGGCAGGTGCAGGAGGTCAGCCTTACTCAGTCACCAGCAATCATAAGAAACAGATCACCTAAGTCGTGAGCAGATAAATGCTAACTTCCCAACTACAGCTATTCCTTCCACATCGCGGAGATTAGGGGCGCGGCAGCCCCGTGGTCTGGAAAATCTGCATAAAATTTTTTGGCCCTCCTTTTGTACCAGAGAAGGTTTGAATTCTTACAATATTAAAAGATAAAATATGTTGATATTATACAATGCTATGCATACATTTTATGCATTTCTGAGTTTCTAAACTTTTTCTGTGTTATTTGTTGGCCTTCAGCTGTTGTCTGTTGTTTTTGCAAAATTCCCCCCAAATTTCCCTTTAATTTCTTATGCTGACCCACGATATATCGAAAACTGTGATGGGGAAAGTCATGATGTGGGGGGGGATACTTGCAGAGATCCTGGAGGCTTCAGAGGAGAGATGTTGATTCTGCACAGAAAACCTGTTATTTTCCTTTTTTTAATTTAGGAATTTGACAGGCATCAACAAAGATGAGCATTTCCACATACAAAAAACTTAGAAGAAGGTCCATGTAGGAAACTAGGAGTCTCTGTTACATAAAAAAATGATGCTGATATCACCCTGCTTGTCTGTGTCCCCTTCGGAACATTATTCTGCCTTCTTCCACATATTTTGAAATGTTTCTTTGGCTTATTTTTACTTTTTCCTCACTGTCACCGCACCTCACCCCAACCCCATCCTTCCTTTGTAACAAATAAGTAGACTCAAGCAAAGTAAATTCACACTTTCTCTGCACATGTCTGTCAGCTGCTGAGATGTGGGAATCATTGCCTTGATTAGTCACTGAATTGTCTTTTCTATAGTAAAAATACTAGGATTCAGTCAAAGGTTAACCCAAGTATCAGTGATCTCAGTCAAGTAGGATGATGACATATTGGTGTTTACATGAAAGCCTGAAAGCAGTAAGCAGCTGTTCAATAATTTTTTTCAAAATAATTACAATTTTCTTTTTAAAATTTCATCTTTTACAGATTTTCTTGATGTTCAGTACAAACTCGAGGAAGAAAACCGAATTGCTAAACTTAGATCCACCCTTGCTTGTATTTTCTTTTTTTTTTTTTTTCCCTCTTTCTTTTTAATTCTTTTCTAGGAATTGTTCTGAAGTCAGTGTTGTTGAAAATTTGCTGTCCTGACTCTGGTCTCACATGACATTTTATACCTCTTGTAGACTGGTGTTCTGTTCCTCTGTATTCTGATATTCCTTCCCTCAGCTGAGGGTAGAGCCTGTGTCCAATTAGATCCAAGTGTCCCTTGGGCCATGCAGGTAGGAGGGACTTCATAGAATAACAGTTGAAATAGGTAGGAAGTTGTAACTTTATGTCCGTTGTTCTTTTATTGAAGAGAAAGTACTGATGCTCCCTTTGTCCTTTCCAAATAGGTGGGTGACATCGTGAAAGTGACAAGGATGAACATCAATGGCCAATGGGAAGGAGAAGTCAACGGCCGCAAAGGGCTCTTCCCTTTCACGCACGTCAAGATCATTGACCCTCAAAATCCAGATGAAAACGAGTGATTTCTGTTACCCGTGTCTACTGCTGCTGCTACTGCTTCATGTTCTGGCTCTCATTAGTAGCATCCTCTGAAATGGGATTCCATTCTCTCTCACAGGGCAAGCTAGGGAGCCTGGCCCAGCTCTCCAGCTTGCTTCCGTTTGGTGGTCTTTTCTACACATCTGGAATGCACACAGCTGGCAGCCTTTGGGCCTTGGGATCGTCGCTGGCTTGTCTTAGACTTAGCCAATTGAGGACCTTTTTGGATCTTAGGCTGGAAAGCCCGAGCGGAAACAGCCAGGCAAAAGGACATTGAGGAGGAAAGGGTCTGTCTGCACCCACTTGGATGCTCTCTTGGCTTCATCCCATCAAATTCAGTTGGAGAAAGAAAGCATTTGGCAGTTATACTTGAACTTGGTGTATAGCTCATCCTCAGTGATACTTGGTGTGCCATCTTCATCTTCTTTTTGAGGGGAAATCACGGAACTCAAGGAACAGGAGAGAATTCTGTCCTGTCACAGTAGAAGCTGAATTGGGACTTGGGGGAAGAATCATTGGAATATGTATTCTGAACAGTCATAAATGACAAGTTTTCTCAATACGAGGAAATCTGCCTGCCTCTGAGCTTCTGAAGTGAAATTTCTTTGACTTAAGGAAAAAACTACATTGAAGCCAAGGCCTGTCTTTGTATCACGTCTTCATTGTTGTAAATGGTAGCCTGTTTTGCTATGTGCTAAACAGAAGGAAAAAAAATCATATTTAATTCCATCTTTCCAAGCACTGTAAACTGTAGAAAACAGACTTAAAGGAGAAATACTTCCTTTTACTTTTTCCCAGTGAAACCATTCTGAATCTACACACACACGCACGCACACACGCACACATGCACACACACGCACCACACGCGCACACACACATGGAGCCATTTCATTTTATTTGTTTGGTCTGCTTTCAATGAATGCCCGTTTGAAAGGTGAACCAATAGTCTTCCCTAAGGAAGATTGTTCTCAGAACCTTGGAGTCGAATCCACCGCCATGGAAAGCGAGCAGTTTAAGTCCTTGCCCTTTGAAGAGGCTGGAAAGAGCAGTCAGGCTCCAGGCTGTATCTGGGCTGTGTTATCACCAGCTGGAGAAATCCAGGGCTCGTGCTCCCTCGTGGGCAGGCTTGAGCGGCCCAGGAAAGGCAGGTGCTAGTTGGCTAGACCTACTATACTAGCAGAGCTTTGTTATGCAGGATGATCTTGCTAGATTAAAAAAAGCCCCTTAATTACACATGGCAGTAGGAATCTGTTGCAAATATGAGACTTGGGAAATTTTAATACATTGACAGAAATTCAAACTTTTAATATCATTATCTGCCAGATACTAGTAAAGGGCAAGGCAGAGGTTCACACAAAAACCGAGCACTGACTTCAAACATAGAAGGAGCCCCATAACTAGTACATTTGGTCTTTTGGGCTGCCTTTCCTACAGACTTTTTTTAGCCTTTATATTTTTGCAGCTTAGAATGTGTTCTGTGTTTTTGAGCCAAAGCTCATAGACTCATAGAATGTTAGAACTGGAAGAGAGGCCGCGTAGAAGTCCTCAGATGCAACAAGCAAGTTCAGTTTTATAGGTGAGGACGCTGAGGTCCAGAAGGGAGGCTTGAAGTGATTGGCTCAGGGTCCCACCAGCCAGGTCTGCCTCCCACTGCACCACCCTGCCTCTCTGAGTGATTCCCGGTGGTTTCCATAGGACAGAAGACGTGGCTGCCAGACGGCCAGATGGAGCACGATTGTGTTCGTGAACATAATAAAATTAATAAGATTGAAAAACTTGAGGAGATTGATGTGGGCCTGGGTGTCCCCAGCCAGTGACTAGTCACCATAGGCTGTGTGTGCAGTGACCTACTTCAAAAATGCCTACTCTTCAGCCAACATTTCCACAACTACTTGAAGCTATTTATCAGTCTGTTCTACTGAAAACATGCCCTTTGGTTACTCATTCTGCCATTAATATTCCGCCAAAAGCCAAGGTCCCCCCATGGTGTTCTCATGGAATGGCCACAGGACCAGCCTTTAATCTACTCACCCCTTTGTGCACTCACTGCTAGACTTGGCCTTGGTCACGCCTTCCAAAGAGAGGTCTCCTTACTGACCCTGGCAGTCTGTGAACGTGGGCAAGCCTGCCTGGTTTGTGAGAGACGGAAACTCCTCTGTAGACCACCTTTAACGTTTAGCAGCAAGGCAGTCAGTCCTTTCTAGGGGGCGGAGGGCATGCTTGCACACTGTGTATTAAGATGAGTTTTCCTTTGACCTGCTCTTCTTAGGACTCCTCGTCTTGTCCTGTGTGGGTTGATGTAGGTCACTAAGGAGTAGATCAAAATATGTAGGAAGGCAAGGGGCTTCCCCCCCATTTATTCTTTACACTAAAATGCGTGGATTCCCAGAGGAGAGCACATGTTTCTAGTGCTGTCAAGGATTCCCAGAGCCCAGAGAGGATAGTCTAGTATTAGTGAGAAGAGCAAAGTCACTTTTCTCTCCCTCTCGTAGAATCTTAGAGGCGAGGACCCTTACAGCTGGAATGGCCATGGGAGAACCACCTTGTCCATTCTGGAGTGAAAAGAGCTCCGGGTTTGGAGCTAAGCCCTGCGTCTGAACCTCACCTCTGCTGCTCTCTGGTTTGGTGACTTGAGGCAAGTCCCCTCCCCTCTCTGGGCCTTGATTTCCTCACCTGTAAAATGAGGAGATTGGACTGTGGATCATCCCTTAGTGTCCCTTCCAACTCCTAAAGTTCTATGAGCCTACATCGCTGCCACATTCTACGAAAGGGAGCTGGGTTACACGAGGTGAGAGAAGATTAGAAGGGGTAGGCCCCATGAGAGCCTTCCGTGATGTGGCCCGCTCCCCAACTCACAGGCGAGGCTTCCCGATGGCTGATGGATGAGCATCTGGGGTCCCCGTCGGCTGCGAGGCCTGTTCTCTGCCCTGGGAGGATTGCATGCGCTCCGGGGGCAAGCATTTCCCTTTGAGCTGCCTGTGCTGCTTGCTACTCTCCCTGCTTTGTCCGTCACCCCAAGCTCTGGATGTTCCGTGGGCCATCACTGTGGTTTATTTATCCTTTGGTTCTGTCAAGCCTTGATGGTCATGAGGCTGCTTCATTTGATGCACTGTTTAAGGGCTCGTGCTCCAACCCTCGTTTTTCTATCATTCGTGGATTGTGAAGACAGCTCCTGGGGTCTCCAGCCTCACCGCACTCCCTGGTCCAAGGAGTTGAGGTGGGTGATGTCTTCTGACTTGGGTCATTAACCTCGTGTGCCGGTCTTCGTGCTTCTGTCGTGGGCTGAAGGGGGACTCCTCTCTCCATGCCCATGGCTGCCTGGGTCCGTGCTCAGTCACTTACACACTGGTTGGGCACCTGCTGAAGACGATCCAAGCGTGGGAGGAACACAGGGACGGTGTGGATCCTTGGGCCGCTGTGATGAAGCTTCGCAGCTACATCTTGGGGAGGAGACAGCTGTTGACTTTGGTTTTAACACGGTGTTCCTGACTGATGCTTCCTGTGGACGATGTGGGGAGAACCTCTTGAAGTCTCACCTAGGAACCCAAGGCCCAGGAGAAAGGTGTTCTGTGGTGCTGACTTCAGTCGCCCCTACTTCTGCCCAAGCAGCTGAGGTTCCTCTGCACGAGGGAGTGGCCTGGCGTCCAGGATGGGCGTCACTGTGTGTCCTCCAGCCCCCAGCAGGACGGACGATGACTCTTTCAACTTGTAACTTAAAAATCGTGAACTTCAGGCAATAATATTTTCTGTGTAAGCTTTTAAAATTATTTTTGGGGGATCATAGCTTGTTTTATTTTGTGCTATAAAATTAACAGTATTAAATGACTTCTATTCTTAGAATACATTGAGTGTCTTTTCTTAACAGATTAGTGCCTTTTTATTTTCCTACTCCATTGATTCCATAGTACTGGGCCAGACATTAAAGCCGGTGTTTTCAGTGGCCTGTTTGTACACTGTCTGAATAAACCTTGCATCAACTTGCGGCGCTTTGGGTTTTTTTTCCTCATCTTAGTGTCCTCACTGATTTCCTGAGGTTCCCCGACACATGCACACACGCACGCGGCCCTTCCACAGAGGTGGCAGAGAGTGCAAGGCCACCCGGGAGGTTGGAAGACCCTCAGGGTTGTGGCGCCCCAATGAAATGCTAGATCTCAAGCCCTTTGCAGACTTAACCCTCACAGCAGGGTCAGCTGCCCTCATGTCCCAGGCCTGGTGTGTGGGCAAAGGGTGGAGCTGAACAAGGAGCCCAGCTCACTTGTTTCTCTCAGGGATCCCTCACGAGCCCCAGGTTTGCAGTTCTCACATCTTCCTTGAGTTCACAGTTCCACGCCTCCACTGGAAATCGTTGCAGATTGGACTTGCCCATGCCTTCAAGCCTCTCTCCCACCGCTCTCCGGGTGCTTTGTAAACTGCAGCTCCGGCTCCCCGTGCTCCTCCCTGCCCCCGGTCTGCCCTGGTCTGCCCTGCACATGGTGCCAAATGGGTCTTCGTGAATCGCTCTGGTAAAAATGTCGTTGGCTTCCCATTGCGTAACTCCTCCCTTCCTGACAGAGTAGATGGAGCTCTGAACTGGAGAGTCAGAGAACAGGGTTTTGTGGGTGAACTTAGGAGATCTGTGAAATGGGGGTGCTAGTACTCAGAATTGAGATAGTGGAAGGAGCAAAGGGGCTCGTACCAGAAAGTGCCGCTTGTGTGTTGGGAAGTAGGTTTGCATCGAGTCCAGGCTGCTCCGGACAGGAATAGGGGGCCCGCTCAGACCCTGGGGGTGCCGTTGATCGCTGGAGCTTGTTCTCACACCATCCCACACCTGGAGGGCCCTTCCTTCCCGAGCCTGACCGTGAGAGGGAGGAGCCACGGCTGCCAGCTTGTGGTCCAGCTCTGGAAGGGTCCAAGTTCTAGGGCCGCGTAAGGGCAAGGGGCACCAAGCTGGAGCCCACCGATTCCCTGCAGGCTACTGGGGAGAGAGTGAAGGTAGCGGCCGAGTGTGCACAGTTGCACCTGGATCGTTGGGCTCCAGGCAACCCCGCCTGGGGCATTCTTGGCAGAGCTGCCTGAGTGGTCTGCCGTTTCCTTCTTCAGCGCATTTTGCAGATGAGGAAACTGAGGCAAACAGGGTGAAGTGACTGCCCAGGGTCGCCCAGCTAGTACTCTGGAAGATGAGTCTTCCTGACTCCAGGCCTGGTGCTCTGTGCACTGCCCCTTCAGGCCCAGCACGCTGTGCAGTATGGCGCCCCGTAGCTGTAGGAGCGGAGGCTGTAGGAAGACAGCAAAGAGCCCTGGCTCCCTGCCAAATGAAAGCCTCTGAAAGCCCCAAACACCTGAATACAGAGAATGCAGAGCTAGGAGGGGCCTTAGGACAGGAGATGTCCCAGCTTGCCAGGGAGAGAATGCCCCCAGGCACTTGGAAACTGAGGCAGGCAGAGGTTTAGTGACTTGCCCTGAGCATAGTGAGTTATCTGGGGCTGGATTTGAACTCAGGTCTCCCTGACTCCCGGTCCAGACCTCGCCTTTGCAATGGACTATCCCTAGGGACAGGGATCCTATGATCACTTCCCCCTCCCTGGGCCTCAGTTTCCTTTTCTGTAAAGTGAAGGAGTCCAACTGAGAGGCTTTGCAGCTCCAGCTCTGAGATCCCGTGATCACTCTCTGAGCCTGTTTCCCCATCTGTAAAATGGGGACTACAGTTCATGCTCTGCCTCCTGGCCAGTGCTTTGTGAACTTCAGAATGCCGTAGAAAGGGAGCCCCGTGCCCTGGCTGCTCTCCCCGTTAGACGGTCTTGTTCAGACGGACTCCTCCCTCCTCCTAATGCTTCTTATTCCCTCCTGCGCCGCCAGGTGGCAGCAGTGTCCCACTGCCGGGAGACGGCATGGCCAGGTCGGTCTTCAAGGTTTGCAACCCGCTCACCCGACGCTGGGGATACCGATGCAAGCAGAAGGAAAGCTGGCGCCTGCCCGCGTGGAGCTTCCACTCTGCCAGCCCGGAAAGGAGGCGGAGGGAGCCGGGGCTGGTCCGGGCGTCGCCCAGTGGGCGGAGGCTGCGGGGCCTGAGCGTGGAGGGGCAGGGTTCGGGGCGCGGTGGACGCGAGTGAGCGACGTGAGGGCCGGGGCGAGGACTGACCGAGGATGGCGAGGGCGGCCTCTGGTCATCAGGGCCGTGGAAGGAGCCCCACGAGACCGGGCGGTCGAGCCGCGCGGTCGGGGCTGGGTGGTCTGCAGAGGTTGAGGAGGAGGGAAGACGAGCGTCCTTGGAGGGCGCGGGGAGATCGGGGCGACGCCTGAACCTCCCTCCCATCTGAAGGGGTCAAAGGAAGGCCCCTCTCCCCAGCCCACAGTGGGGTACAGAAATACATTTCACTCAGTGGGGACATAGGGGAGAAAGGGGCCGAGCCGCTGGAGAATGGACTGGTGGCGGAGGAGGGAAGTTAGGTTAAGGGAGGGATTGACTAGTTCTCAGCAGAGCAAACTCGAAGGACGTGCGCACTATTGATAGCGGCTCTTTTTGATATGGCCAAGAATGGGACTCAGAGGGGCTGCCATCAACTGGGAATGGCCGAACTGATCTGGTCTGTGATTGTGCTGAAACGTCCTATGAGAAATGAGGAAGCAGCCTATTGCTTCTAATGCTTACAACATGACTAACGCGAAGATAGGTTTAATAGGGAGGCCTATGCAGAGCCTCTATCAGATTGTGCGCTGGCTTGGGGAGGGTGGTGGGGAGGAAGGGGGAGAAAAATGTTCAACTGAAAAGCTTATGGAAGTGATTGTTGATCAATCAAAAGAAATCAATTATAAAAAAAAAAAGAAATGAGGAAGCAGGATGCTCTTAGAAAAACCTGGGAAAACTTACATGAGCCGACGCAGAGGAAAGGGAGAAGAGCCAAGAGGACGCTTCCTACAAGGACGGCAATATGGCAAAGCCAAGCAACTTTGAAGGATGTGTGGACCCTCATCGATGTAATGGCGTCCACACGTCCTGGGGACTCACGATGAAACATCCGACCGACCTCCTAAGGGACGAGGGACTCGGTGCAGAATGGATATAGCCCGTGTGGAAATTTGCTTAGCTTGACTATTCGTGTTTGTAACAGGGCTTTTTTCTTTCCTTCTCAATTGGGTGGGTTGGGAGAGGAGGAGGATTTTTTGCTGGTTCTAAATCTACGTATGATTTTTTAAAGAGAAAGAGCTGCTGCCTAAGCTTGCCCCATACATCCTAGCTGTGCTTGTGAGGGTGATTTTGTTTTTTTTACCCCAAATGTAAGGCTTTACATTTCTCCCTGATGCAGTTCATTTTATTAGATTCAGTCCCTCTCTGCCACGTGTATCCTGGGTCCAGTTCCCTTCTGGCCTCTCCAACAAGGTGCCGCCGTCCTCTCCACCCTCTCTCTCATTCTCAGTCTCTCCCTCCTGATTGCTTCTCTGCTGCTGCAGCCTTAAAACCCTTCTCTTAATGATAGCAGTGCGGCTGGCCATCCAGCTCTTCTCTCCTCTCCTGCCTTCCCTTGCTCACTCTCTTTTGAACCCTTCCAGTCATCATTCCGCCCACACTGACTTCTCCAAGATGACACTGATCTCTTGGGGGTTTTTTTGGGGGGGGGGTGCTAGGCAATGGGGTTAAGTGACTGGCCCAGAGTCACACAGCTAGTGAGTGTTTTGTGTCTGAGGCCGGATTTAAGTTCAGGTCCTCCTGACTCCAAGGCCGGTGCTCTCTCCACTGCGCCACCTAGCTGCCCCCACACTGATCTCTTTATCACCAGATCCAATGGCTTTCTCAGTCCTAATCCTCCTGGCCCTCTCTGCAGCCTTTGATGGCATTGCCTTTTCCCACTGGGAAATCTCTCCTCTCTAGGTTTTTGGTACCCTCCTCTCTGCTGGCTCTCCCACCTGACTGATCTCTCTTCAGTCTCTTATTGCTTCTTCATCCATGCCATGTGCTTTGGGGGTGTCCCCCAAGGCTCTGTTCTGGGGCCTCCTCTCTCTTCCCTTGTATCATTTCTCCTGCTGATCGATCTCCTCAGCTCCCATGGATTAAATTATCATCTCTATGCTGATGATTCTCAGGCCTAGTCTCCCCTGCTAGTCACCCCTCCCCACCTGCCTCTGAAGATGTCCTTACCATCTCTCACATAGGTCACTGTCTCTTCACTCATCATCGCTATGATCGTGGACAATTTCAGTAGCCTTCTAACGGGTCTCCCAGCCTCTAGTCTCTCCCCACTCCAGGCCATCCTCCACTCAGGTGCCTGGATGACTTTTGTAAAGTGTTACTGCCCAGCTCAAGGACCCCCACTGGCTCCCTATGCCCTCTGTTCTCCCATCTGACTCTCCTCATGTACTCTACTAGCTGTGCCCTCTGCCTGGGATACCCTGGCCCCTACCCTGCCCTCTTATCTAGGATTCCTTCAAGGCTCCACTCAAACTCCATCACCTGCAGGAAGCCTTTGCAGGCCCTCCAGCGGGCTGCCAATGCCTTCCTCTTTCAGATCACCTTGCCCGACCCTGCACGTGCACCTTCTCTGTACCTTGGTATGTTGACTCCTATTGGAATATGAGCTCTTTGGGGGAAGGGGCTGTGTTTTTTCTTTTCTTTGTATCCCCAGGACTTGGCACAATGCCCGGCACATAGTAGGTGTTTAATATGTGTTGACTGATGCACCTACCGTGAGCAGCCCACTGCCTCGTAAGGCAGCCTCGTTCACTTTGGGACTGTTCTGATTGTGAGAAGGTTTTTCTTCCTACTGAGCTGAGGTCAGCTTCCCTGTGCCTTTGACGCGTCCCACCTAGTTCCCTCTCCAGAGCAGGACAGAGATCTTTGCCATGTCAAAAGCCCGCCCTGGGAATGGAGATAGGGGAGAAGACTTCATTCTGTGAGGGTCCATAAGCTAAGACTGCCAAGGGTTAGGTGGTACAGGGTGGGCGAGAGCCCCCTCCCCCATGGCCTGGAGCAGTCCCAAACAAGGGCCACGAGGCTTCTTCACCCCTGGGCCTCCAAAGACCAGACTGGAGATTCCCCCAGCCCCTCCCCCATCATTCCCTCATGTTAGGGGGCAGCAGACCATATCCCCTCCCGTCCCAGTCTGTTAAGCTCCCGTCTTCACTGCCCCACCCCGCTGAAGATTGGAGGAGGAACAGCGACCAGGCCAGGCCCCTTTCCTCCCAAGCCTCTGAGCTGCTGCTGGTGCCCAGAGTCGGGAGCCCACTGCTGACTTTAGCATTGAGTCTGACCCCCTAACTGGAACCCTGACACCCTGACGCTGTGCGTCCTAGATCAGGACAGACCAGCCTCAGATGGCAGGACCCTGGACACTTCCCGTTTACAGCTGCTCGTAGGTGTTTAATAAATAATTGTTTGATGAAACTCTGAGGTTTGTGCCCAATGCTTTAATTACCCACCCCTTCCCCGCCAGCCATTCATTCTGCCCCACTGGCCGAAATCATCTCCCTAAATTACAGCTCTGGCCAAGTCACCCCTTTGCTTGGAAACCATCTGTGGCTCCCCATGGTCAGCAAGATAAAATCTAACCTCCTTCTAGGCCTCCATGAATGGGTCCTCTCCGCTTGGCCCATCAGATATCTGCCCAGCTCATCTCCTCCCTGATTTTAGCCAGATCAATCTCGTGTTTCAGTCCACACAGGGCTGGAGTCTGCTCTGTGGTCTGCTCTCTTCCAACCCCCATCAGATTCCCAGCATTTCTCTGGAATCAGCTCCACTGGCTGAAAAACTCAAGATAGGGCCAAGGCTGGATTCCTGAGTGCCCTGAGTGATGCTCCAGGAGGCCTTGGCCTTCCCTTGAGGGAGCTTGGTTGTGGGAAGGGTGCTGGTCCTGCAGGCAGAGCCCACTTCACATCCCAGCCCTGGAAAGCGTTGGTGGGTTATCCCTGGACAATCGTTGCCCCAACACAGCCATTTTCCTTCTCTGGAAGACCCAATGGAAGATGTTGGTGGCAGCTGTCCCCCAGGGTGGTCCTGAACATCCCGTGGGAGCCCCTTAGGAGCCTGGCGGCTGTCAGTGATCTCGGCACCATGGACCCCAGAGGGGCCTGGCCTATGCTTGGAGGTGGGAGAGCCTTTCCCCTTCATAGACAAAGGGCAGGCACTGGGGAACCCCTCGATTGGCGACAAGCTGAACGCTGAAAGGTCCTTTTGGCCAGAAAGGAATAGGTCCCCAGCGCTTCTCTGGAGCTGTTACTCTGCTTAATTCCTCTTATCCTCACAGCAGCACTTGGAGGTAGGCAGAGGAGAAAGCTGAGGCTGATTAAGCAGAGAAACTTGCCCCAGATCCCCCAGCTAGAGTATTCGAGGCAGGATTCAAACTCTGACCCTCTGCAGCACCACCAAGCTCCCCAAAGAGGTCGCCATGACAGCAGCCTTCTTCAGTGGCCAAGCCCAGGATTCTGCATTTCCATGTCCTCCCTCTTCGAGGGCAGGGACTGGCCTTTGGCCTTTCTTTGGATCTTCTTCACGTAACTGATCATTTTCTGACATGTTGTAGGCGGTTAATGTTTGTTGATTGATTCTTGACTGATGGTGCTGTGCTGCCATTTTTTTTTTTTAGTGAGGCAGTTGGGGTTAAGTGACTTTCCCAGGGTCACACAGCTAGTACGTGTCAAGTGTTTGGTCTGAGGCCAGATTTGAACTCGGGTCCTCCTGACTTCAGGTCCGGTGCTCTATCCACTGCGCCACCTCGCTGCCCCAGCCATGCCACCATTTTGAGTAGCCCACTGTTTCCTGAGTCAGCCTGGTTTACTCTAGGATGCTTTTGATTGTTAAGTTTTTCTTCCTACTGAACTGAACTGTCCAGCCCCCACCCCCTGTCTTTTACCTAATACAAGATGGTTTGGGGAGGACTGGCTTTCAGGGGATTCCAAAGTCAGGGTGCCCTTGACTTCCCTCATAAGGTAGCAATGCTCCTGAGTCTCACAGTAGCCAAGTGGAGTCTAGGGACCTCTTCCAAAGTCTCTCCTCCATAAACCAGCACCGATCCAGGCACCTTTTCCCCCCCAGAGGCAGGACTGGATAAGGCCGGGCTCAGTAATCTGTCCCTCTGGGTTTCAACGGCCGTACCATCTCTGTGCCTCCTGATGGCTCCAGACTCCAAACCTACAGCTTCCGAAGGCTGGGGAGGGGGCACCTCCAGGTGGCCTGCCTAGAGAACCCATTCATCAAGCAGCAGGCAGTTCGGTTTATTATTATTATTATCATTATCAGCTACAGATAGAGCAGGGTGCAGAGGAAGGAGAGGGATTGGGTCATACCAGTGCTGGGTGTCTGTGAATTAGTGGCAGAGGGCGGCAGTGGGTATGCAGCTATTTCCACCCAGGCTAACTCCTGGCATCCAGAAGACCCCTCCACACAGACAGAGCAGTGTCGGGGGACCTGGATGATGTCCCAAACTCTGAATCTCCTCCAAGGAGGAGAGGAGGAAGGGGGCGGAAGACAGGAAGAGGTGGGAGAGGAAGATGGGGAGAAGAGGGAGAGAGAACAACAGAGGAGAAGAGGCAAAGGGAGGGAGATGGGGCAGAGCCAGGAAAGAGGGAGCTTTGATGGAGACGCAGACAGACAGGGGAGGGATGGCACAGAATATCTGGGACTCCCGCTGTGACTGAGACTGAGCCTGTCAGACTCTCTCCCAATTCCAGTTTCCTATGCACTGAGAGAGCCCCTCTCGCCAAAGCCACCGAGGCCTCAGCCGGGCCAGACCCAGCCTCTTCTCCCCCCTCTCCAGGTTCTGCCTCAGCTTCCCCTTGGAGGTGCCAGGGCTATTGGTAGGGAAGCAGCCAGCAGGCCTGAGTCCCTGTGCTGGGGGGGGGGACACCTTGGCTCTCACCAGCAAGCATAGGAAAAGAGGGGGCACTGGCCCCAGTCCGGGGAGCCCCCGTGGGCAGCACCATCCAGGGAGGGGAAGGGCCGGGGCTGTCCATGAGCAGGGGCGGGGACCAGCCACTGGCCTGACCCAGCCTCCGGGCTGTAGGGAGGGTACGGCGGACAGTGGGGGCCAGCTTTGTCCGGTGGAGCACAGCCCCCGGGCAGTTGTCTGACCTCTGGCTCAGCACCAGAGAGCACGGGACCTGGAACCACAGGCCTGGGCCGCCGATCGCCGCCAGGAACAGCTTCCCCCCACACACGGGGACTATAGTCCTGGAACCTGGAGGAGGACAAAGGGGAAGTCTGAGGGTGTGGAAGGCCCAGGCTGGTGGAGATGGAGACCCCTGCCTATCTATCTAGAGGCAGTGAGGTAGGGCTGGGTTCCTGACTGGCTCTTTCCCTTTCGGGCCTCAGTCTCCTCCTCTTTAAAATGGGAGCACGAGTCAAACACTGGGGCAGTGGTGGGAGTGCCCGTTGTGGCTGCATCAGACTACTTGTAGGGGAGACCTTGGATAAGTCTTCTTCCTTCTCTGGGCCTCAGTTCCCTCTGGGTTGGGCCAGATGGCCCTGAAGATCCAGGCCCCCTCCAGCTCTGGATCTGTGCACAGGAACCTCCAGCCTAGCCTCTCTAGACAATGACTTCTCCTCCTCAGGAGCTCCCTCCCCGCATGGACCAGCCAAACTGGCCATCTGTGCTGGTGACCCCAGAGCTGACCTTGCCATGCTTGGCTTGGTAAAACGGTCACCAGTGCTCGCTGGCTGATTTGGCCCAGAGAGGGGTCACGACAAGGCCCCTCCTGCCCTTCTGGACGGAGGTGGGGGACCACGGGTACAAAACACTGCATACAGGGAGTGGACTCTGGGACTCCGTGCATGTGTTGGCTGGTTTTGCTCATTTTTATGTTTTTAGTCTTTGTTAGAAGCACTTTTGGTGAGGGGGGGAAGGGAGATGTTCAGAAATGTAGGTGGAATAAAACACATTATCCAGACCAACATTTTAAAGGGCTCTGTAAGCCTGAAAGCTTGGGAGAAATCAGCTTTGAGAGAACTAGGGGAGCCCTGAGAGACCTTCCTGAGACACCCTGAGAGACCCTCCTGAGAGAC
>NW_020955189.1:1081925-1094767 GCF_900497805.2 Vombatus ursinus | reverse complement strand
CCCTGAGAGACCTTCCTGAGACACCCTGAGAGACCCTCCTGAGAGACCTTCTGGAGAGACCCTCCTGAGAGACCCTGAGAGACCTTCCTGAGAGACCCTGAGAGACCTTCCTCAGAGACCCTCCTGAGAGACCCTGAGAGACCTTCCTGAGACCCTCCTGAGAGACCTTCCTGAGAGACCCTGAGAGACCTTCCTGAGAGACCCTCCTGAGACACCCCCCGAGCCCCCTGCCCCTGGTCACCCCCTCCCTCTATCTCAGCATCCTCATCTCTCCCTCAGACACGTGTGAGCACCCTTCCCTGCCCCCAGACTGGAAGCTTCTGGAGGGAAGGCCCCTGCATTGTTGGCCATTCCATGATCCCAGCACGGCTTTGCGCCCCATCACAATCATTTATGGCACTTGACGCGTGCAGAGCACTTTACAAACAAGATCTCCTCTGGTCCTCACAACAACCCCAGAAGGCAGATGCTATTATGAGCCCTGTTTTCAAGATGAGGAAACTGAGGCAGACAGAAATGAAGTGACTTGCCCAGGATCACACAGCTGCTAAGTATCTAAGGCAGGATCTGAACTCAGGTCTTCCTGAGCAGGAACCCAGTGCTCTACCCACTGCCTCGAGCATTCAGCGTAAGTTGGATCGAATCTTTTCTTCTAAGCACCTTCGGTCCAAGTGCAGGCCCATTGTCTCCTCCCCTTCTCTGGGGAGGAGGCCGGAGGGGCAGAAGGCCAGGGGCCCTGGTCCCTCCCTGGGGCTTCTGAATCTGCTCTCCAACGGCCTCCCCCTGGTCGAATCCCCAGGCCTGCACCCCTCGGCTTCAGAACGTCAGCGTCAGCCCTGCTGAGCGTCCCGCTTCCCCTCAGATCTTCTCCCCTCCCCTAGCTTGGAGCCCTCTCAGTGAAGGGGAAGCCCAGGATAGTGGAGAGGAATCAGGGAGACTGGGTTCAAATCCTGCCTCAGGCCTGGGGCAGTCATCTAAGGTCCCTGGGCCTCAGTTTCCTCCACTGCAAAACGAGGAGGTTGGCGGCTACCCCGACCTCTTCCTGCCTCTTCCTGGGTGTGGGCGTCCTCCTCCTGTTAGATCATAAGCTCTTTGAGGACAGGGACTGTTGTCCGTGTTATTAACTGTATCCCCAGCGCCTGGCATGCAGTAGGCGCTTAATAAATGTTTCTTTGTTCGGCCTCAGTGTCCGTCAAGGTCCTGTTCTCTTCAGTCCCTTAAATGTCCCTCACAATGGCCGGGCCTGCAGGATACCTGCACCTGCCAGGTCCACGACCAAGCCCAGGCCTTTCCCTTCCCCGCTGCCCCTCCCCCTTGGCTCCCCGTTTCTGCCCACGGCCTCACCACTCACCTGGTGGCCTCGTGTAGAACCTGGCTGTTCTCCAGGGCCCACCCTCCGACTGCGCGCCATGGGGTCCACCCCGGGCGCCTCCTGACTGCAAGGCCAGTGCCCTCCGGGTTCGTTAAATGGCATCAAATTCCCTCATTTTGACCAAGTGGTTGAGGTCACATAGCCAGGAGGCATCTGAGGCAGGATTCAAACCCAGGTCCTTTGGATTCCGAGTCAAACACTTTCCACCTTACCACAGTTGCTATTACTATTTCCGTGTCTGTAAATGCCCAAAGCAGAGAACCCTGCCCCCCAACCTGTCCTGCCTCCCCGGGGATCTGTAGGCTGCCATTGGTGCTGGAGGAAGGGGATGAGGCGAGCATCACCCTTTTCTCTGGGAGTGGAGCTCACCTGTAGGCAGGGTAAGGTGTACCCACCCCAGGGCTGGGCCCTGCTGCTTCTCTTGCCGTCTCTTCCCTCTGGTCTGCTGGCGCTGAGGCCCTGGAGAGCCCTAGGGGCTCCCAGAAGGGGGAGTACCTGCGGCTGACCGGCCCAGGGCTGGCACTGCCCTGGACCTCCACAGTGTCATCCTTGGTCAGACCTACCCAGAGGGACAGGGAAGAGGAAGGGAGCCCAGCTCAGTGCCCACTGACCCAGGACTGCCCTCAGGCAGCGGGGCCAGAGCCCGCGAGACAGGTCCCCCATGCAAAGTTCCTTGGTGCCTCAGTTTCCGTACTTCCATTCCCCACTTCCTGCCCAAATGAACCTGCCCCAGGTCTCCTGAAGCCTCCCTTTCCTGGGACAGGACAGGACAGGACAGACTTTGCTCTCCTGTCCTCCCCCTCCTCCCAGATCGCTTCCTTCCTCCTCTTACCAGATTTCTTGGCCTCGGGGTTAGAAGCGAGTTCCTCAAGCCTTTTCCTCTTCCGCCCCTGGGCCGGGCTGAGTCTGTGGGCCCTGTGCGAGGGATGGGGTCTCCTCAGTCATTCTCCTTCAATAGGAGGCAGGGACGAGGAGCAGAGAGGGGGATGGTTCCCTGCCCCTTCGGTGTGGGCAGAGATGGGGGCCGGCACTGGGGGCTTTCCCAAAGGCTGGGCAGGGCTCTCCTCCAAGCCCCTCCTCCCCGCCAGGGGGTCCCAGTTACCTTCTAGGCTTCTTCCCTTGTTCCCGGAATCCTTTCGCAAAGGGGTTGTTGTCAATTTTAAGTTTGGTGATCTTCACAAAGGAACAAAGTCAATTTTGTCATGATGCTCAAGGCTGTAAGCTCACCCTGACCAACTCCGACTAGGGGCCCTCTGCGCAGCACCGACGCCCTGAAGTGTTCTACGTCTAGACCCGAACTAGACGGGGAGCCAGCTCCCTATGGGCCAAGAACCCTGAGGCTTCTGGACCAGCCCAGACAAGGTCCCTGAGGCCAGAACGTCACTTGTACAAGGCAGTGAATGGGCTGGTTTGACCAGAGTGCGTATGCAGAGGCTGAGCCAGAACAGTGCATGGGGCAGGAAGACTTACAATGCCAGGAGGGTGTGTCTTCTGGCAAAGGCAGGGGTCAGACACGGACAGCCCCATGCAGCCGAGGGAACTATGGACCGGAGAGGGGAGAGAAGCAGGGGACTGGGCACCTGAGGGCTCCCCAAGCTGGACATGGAGGACATAGGAGGGTCCACCGCCAGCCTGGAGAAGACGGGGGAACAGGGCAGGACGGCTGCCTTCTAATGCTGGCCATCTCGTTTTGCTTGGCCCCAGAGCGACCCCGAGTGGAGTGGGCTGCCTCGGGCTCCCCGCTTCTCTCTCCCTGGAGGTCTCTAAGCAGGGGCTGAATCAGTACTCACTGGGCGCATATGGGGTAGGGGAATTCCTGGTCAGATCTGGATTAGACATGAGATGTTGTCATTTCACTCATATCTGACTCCTCATGAGCCCATTTGGGGTTTTCTTGGCAGAAGTACTGGAGTGGTTGGCAATTTCCTTCTCCAGCTTATTTTACACATGAGGAAACTGAGGCAAACAGGGTGAAGTGACTAGCCCAGGATCACACAGCTAGTAAGGGTCTGAGGCTGGATTTGAACTGACTCCAGGCCTGGCGCTCTCTCCACTGCAGCACCACCTAGAAGCCTCTGGCTCCTGTAGACCCTTAATAAAGGTTTCCTATCCCCTGGATTGAAGCTACCTGTGCTCTCTGATCTGCTCTATCCCATGGTCCACCTCCTCTTCCCCAGGCCCCAGACCCTGGGCGTCATCCTCAGCTCTGCCCCTCCCCTCCCGGGTGCTCCAGAACCGCAGGTTAGGGCCCTTTTCATCAGCCCATGCTGGCAGAGCCTCGTGGGGGGCCCGCGGGGAAGGCTGGCTACCTGCTGGTTCTGGTAGGCCGTGACGGAGATGAAGACCGTCTGGGGGAAGCTGAAGACTTGGAAGCTATTCCAGCAGACGTTGAAGAGGTCGTCGGCTTGGACCACGAGGAAGCGGGGCTGGTAGCGGTGCATGGAATGGAGGATGATCTGGGGAGACAGAGGACCCACTGTGGGCTGCCCACTCCTCCAGCCCTAAGTTCTGAGAGCCTCTGGGTGGGGACGTGTCATTCCCTCCCTTCTATGGGAAGAAGGAACTCCAGGCACAGTTGAGATGCCTCGGTAGGTAGTGAGCTCCTTGTCACTGCAGGGCTTTGAGCAGATGGTAGACGGCTACTCCTCAGGGACTGCTTTGGAGGGGACTCTTGGTCAGAGAGAGAGGTTGGGGCCAGATGGTGACCAGAGGCTCCTTCTGGTTTGTCCATTCTGGGAATTCTGGGAACAGAGACGTATGGGGAAGGTGGGGAATGAGGAGGAAGGCTCTGCTTACATGGCCGTGCTGGTCCAAGGTGTTGTTGGTCAGTTTCATTTTGTGGAAGGAAACGGGCTCCTTCATCCAGTGGCTGCCGTAGGCCGGTGAGTCCGGGTGGATGTAGGAGCGGCCAGGGAGCTGCGGCTCGGCCTTGCCCGCCACCTCCCACTGGTCTTTGGCCCACTGCAGGACACAGAAGGGCCGCGCTGAGAGCAGGCAGGAAGGATCACTGCCCTTTGCAGGTGGGGAGCAGGGAAAAGCTAGAGCAAATCTCAAAGAGTCATCGAACCCCATCCCCAGAAGAGGAAACAGACCAGAGCAGAGAAGGTGCTTGCCCAACGTCCCGCACCCGATAGGGTGGGACGAGCTCAGGGAGAATGTGGATCTGGGTCTCCTAAGCCCAGCTCTGGTCCCTTCCCAGGGTTCTCGTGTGCCGGGTTCCAGCTCACCCCTCCTGCAGAACCCTGTAGGGGGTGACAGGCCCCAGGGAAGAACAGGTACCTTATACCTGAAGTTGTCCATTGGCACAAAATCCGCCAGGACCACATACTTCAAATAGGGGACCAAGCCGGAGAGTCTGATTTTGCACTGAGGGAACATCCGCCTACAAAGGACAGAGATGGACATCACCCGCTGGAGGCGGAGGCTCCAAGGGAATCGTGGGGCAGCTTCCCTCCAAGAAAGCCTGAAGAGAAGGCCGGCCCAGGGAAGGACGGGGATCTCTGGGGCCACTGAAGAAGCGGCCGGGATGAGGGAGGGAGTCCCAATAGCACAGACTGAGTTATGCGATGTCTTCCTTGGGGGTCATCATCCTTGGACCCTCATTTTACAGAGGAGGAAACTGAGGCACAGGCCAGGGTCACACTTGCCAGTGAGTGGCAGAGCTGGGGCGGGAGCCCAGACCCTCTTTTCTCACCTCTTCTCCATCTGCTCCACACCCTAGGACCCTCTCCCCACCGCTGGTTATGTCTTCATGAATCTCAGTTTTGAGTTCTCTCTAGGGCCACCACTCCTGGGAGGCCATATCCCTTACCCCAGCCTCAGGCAGAGGCCAGAGCCTGGCTACAATGATCCCCAAGCCCTCAGCCCTGACCCTGGGCCTACCCTTGACCCCGTGGGAGCAGAGAGGAGGGATTGGACACAGGAATGGAGATGGCTATGTGGGGCCCCTGCCCGCTGCTGGGATGCCAGGCTGTCTGAAGCTCGGGGCGCAGGGCTCTTTTGGATCTTTATGGCATCATCCTCCACCTGCCTGCGGCATTGGGGCCAGTAAGCCAGCCTCACCTGCCAGATTTGGTGATGACCATCTCTGTGCCGGCCTGGTAGAATTGGGTCCAGAGCTCCAGGTCCTCCAAGGAGGCGGTGATGGGGCCATGGGCACCGGAGGCTGCCGTGCCCCGTGGGGCCGTGGGCTCTGGTGGGGGGCGGGGAAGACGGCAGGACATTTAGTCGACCAAGCCGCTAGTGGTCACTTGGTTCCCAGAATCACAGAGGAGGCTGGGTGCAGCTGAATGCCTGAATGCCTGCTACAGTATCCTGGCTGCAGCCTCTGCTTGCAGACCTCCAGGGAGGGGCATCTCACTACCTTACAAAGCTGCCATTTATCCCCCCTCGGGACAATTTTGGCCGTTAGGTTTTTTTTGGGGGGGGGGGCACAATATCCCTGTCAGGCCGCCAACACCCCCTGGACACTGGGGGCCAAAGCCTCCTAATCATCTCTCCTCACTCCAATCTGGTTGTCAGGGATTATCCTCAAGCTCAGATCTGCCCAGGTCCTTCCCCTCTCTTCGTAATCTCAGTGGCTCCCTATTATGTCCAGGATTAAATCCGCTTCTGTTGAGCATTTAAAGCCCTTTGCCACAGGCTCTGGCCATTTACTTCCCTTCATACCCTGCTGTCAAACTGATCTTCTAATTGCCCCTCACAAGAGAGGCATCTCCCCCTCCACGCCTTTGCATCAACTACCTCCATGGGTGGGCTCCTCTCTCCCCTTATTGCTTCCTCTTGGAATACCTGTTTTTTACACAAGTCAGCCCAAGCAACACCTTCTCCATGATGCCTTTCCTGCCTTCTCCCTAACAGCGCCAGTCATGCCTGCTCCACGGGGAGAGGGGCTGCTGATTCCCTTCTGTAGCAGTAACTCTAGGGTCTGACATAGGGTGACCTCAGTACCAAGTAGGGACTTAGGTTCCTAGACCTCTCGGAAAACAGCTACATAAAACTCCTGAAACTTTGAACCGTGCACCCTCCACCCTGGAAGCAGAGCCCTACTTTAACAAAGAGTTGAAAGTCAAGTAATAGACTAGGAAAACTGAGCAAACAACAGGAAAAACTCTGACTATAGAAAGTTACTATAGTGACAAAGATGATCAAAACACATACTCAGAAGAAGACAAGATCAAAGCTCCTACATCCAAAGCTTCCAAGAAAAATATGAATTGGTCTCAGGCCATGGGAGAACTCAAAAAGGATTTTGAAAATCAAGTAAGAGAAGTAGAGAAAAATTGGGAAGAGAAATGATGTAAGAAAATTATGATAAACCAACAACTTGGTAAAGGAGACACAAGAAAATAACACCTTAAAAAGCAGACTAGGCCGAATGGCAAAAGAGCTCCAAAAAGTCGATGAGAAGAAGAATGCCTTAAAAGGCAAAATTGGCCAAATGCAAAAGAAAGTCCAAAAGCTCACTGAGGAAAATAATTCCTTAAAAATTAGAATGGAGCAATTGGAAGCTAATGGCTTTATGAGAAATCAAGAAACAATACAACAAAACCAAAAGAATGAAGAAATAGAAGACAAAGTGAAATATCTCACTGGAAAAACAACTAACCTGGAAAATAGATCCAGGAAAGATTATTTAAAAATTATCGGACTATCTGAAGGTCATGATCGAAAAAAGATCCTAGACATCATCTTTCAAGAAATTATCAAGGATAAATGGTCAAAAGATAAGAACAGGCAGTTTTCAGATGAACAAATTAAAGTTATCTTTATGTGGATAACTGTGAAAAATGTGAAAAAATGCTCCAAATCATTATTGATTAGAGAAATAAAAATCAAAACAACTCTGAGGTACCACATCACACTTATCAGATTGCCTAACATGACAAAACAGGAAAATGATAAATGTTGGAGAAGATATAGGAACATTGGAACACTAATGCATTGTTGGTGGAGTTGTGAACTGATCAACCATTCTGGAGAGTAATTTCGAACTATGCCCAAAGGGCTATCAAACTACATACCCTTTGATCCAGCAATACCACTTCTAGGTCTGTATCCCAAAGAGATCATAAAAATGAGAAAAGGACCCACATTTACAAAAATATTTCTAGCAGCTCTTTTTGTGGTGGCCAAGAATTAGAAATTGAGGGGATGCCCATCAATTGGGGAATGGCTGAACAAGCTGTGGTATATGAATGTAATGGAATACCATTGTTCCGTAAGAAATGATGAGCAGGTGGATTTCAGAAAAACCTGCAAAGACTTATATGAATTGGTGCTGAGTGAAGTGAGCAGAACCAGGAGAACACTGTACACAGTAGTAGTCACATTGTATGATGACTGACTTTGATAGACTTGGCTTTTCTCAGCAATGCAAGAATCTAAAACAATTCCAAAAGAATCAAGATGGAAAATGTTATCTATGTCCAGAGAAAGAACTATGGAGTCTGAGTGCAGATTGAAGTATACTATTTTCTCTCTCTCTCCCTCTTTTTTTCCCTTTCTAATGGGTTTTCCCTTTGGTTCTAATTCTTCTGTACAACATGACTAATATGGAAATGTTTAATATGAATGTATATATATATATATACACACATATATATACATACATACATACATACATACATATATATATATATATCCAATATCAGATTGCATGCCATCTTGGGAAGGTGGAAGCAGAAGGAGGGAGAGAAAATTTAGAACTCAAAATCTTATAGAAGGGAATGCTGAAAACTAAAAACAAACAAATAAATAAAATAAAATAAATTATCAAGGGAAACTGCCCTGATATTCTAGAACCAGGGGTAAAATAGAAATTGAAAGAATTCACCAATCATCTCTTAAAAGAGATCCCATAATGAAAACTGCTGGGAGTATTATAGCCAAATTCCAGCGTTCCCAGGTCAAGGAGAAAATATTGCAAGCAGCCAGAAACAAAGAAAGTATCATGGAGCCACAGTCAGGATAACAGAAGATTTGACTGTGAAAAAAATTCTGAAGCAAGTTTCTCTGATAAAGGCCTCATTTCTCAAACATAGAGAACTGAGTCAAATTTATGAAAGTAAGAATGTTCCCCAACTGATAAGTGATCAAAAGATATGATCAGTTTTCAGATGAAGTCATCGAAACTATCTATAGTCATATGAAAAAATACTCCAACTCACTATTGATTAGAGAAATGCAAATTCAAACAATTCTGAGGTACTACCTCATACCTATTAGATTGTCTAATAGGACAGAAAAGGTGAGTAATAAATGTTGGGGGGGAGGTAGGAAAAATGAGACATTAATGCACTGTTGGTGGAGTTCTGAACTGATTCAACCATTCTGTAGAGCAATTTGGAACTGTATCCAAAGGTCTACAAAATCAAGCATACCCTTTGACCTAGCAACACCACTACTAGGTCTATATCCCAAAACAGATAAAAAAACAAAAAGGAAAAGGGCCTATATGTACAAAAACATTTATAGCAGCTCTTTTCTGGGGGTAAAGAATCGGAAATCGCAGGGATGCCCATCAATTGGGGAATGGCTGAACAAGTTGTGGTGTGTGATTATGACAGAATACTCTTGTACTATAAGAAATGACGAGCAGGATGCTCTCAGAAAAACCTGAGAAGACTCGCATAGGCTGATGCAAAGTGAAATGCACTGGGTACAAAGTAACAGCGATACTGTCAAATCATCAGCCATGAATGATTTGGCTATTCTCAGCAATGCAGTGATCCAAAACAACTCTGAAGGACTCGTGTTGAATGCTCTCCATCCCCAGAGAGGAAACTGATGGTGTCTGAATACAGACTGAAGCATACTTTTTTCCTTTATTTTTCTTGATTTTTTTTTGTCTGTGTTTTCTTTCACAATGTGAAAGAAATGGAAATGTTTTGCACGGCTACACGTATAACCTATATCGAATTGCTTGTCTTCTCAATGGTGGGGAGGTGGGGAGAGAGAGGAAGGAAGTCAATCTGATATTGGCTATACATATATATTCATATTAAACATTTGGAACACAAAGTTTTAAAAACAATGTTAAAATTGTTTTTACTAGGGAAAAGTAAAATACTAAATAAAAATTAATTTAAAAAACTTACATCAATAAAATAAAGAGCAGAAAAGAAGTCAAATTGATAGCAGCGAGATGCTAAATGACTTACCCAGGGTCACACAGCTCAGAGTATTCAGAGGCTGCACTTGGAGGGCCCTGCCATCCCAACTTTAATACGTGTGTTTCTGACTTCAAGACCAACTCTCTATTAACAACAGCTAATAACAGCTAATATTTACACAGCAGCAGGTACTGGGTTAAGTGCTTTACAAATAACATCTCACTCAATCCTCACAACCACCTTGGGAGATGCTGTTATTATCCCCATTTTACAGATGAGGAAACTGAGGTAAAGAGAGGTGAGGGGTTACACAGCTAGTAGTATCTAAGATCAAATTTGAACTCAGGTCTTCCTAATGCCAGGCCTAGTACTATGTACACTGACCCACAATGCCATGGTGCTTCTTCTCATAAATGTACTTATTTGATGTGTTCATTCATTCATTCTCATGCTGCATCTCCCCAGTCAAAGGTCAGCTCCTGGGGAGGAGGGTGTTGTACACAGAGTAGGCACATTAATCAATGCCATCGGTCTGGATTGGAGGGGGAGAGGTGTACCCCTGGGAGGCGGGGACAGCAGCCCCTAGCCTGGGCAAGGACCCAAGGTCACATGGCCAGTGAGGGCAGGGCTGCCTTCCCACTCAGTCCGCACTGACACTGTCTCTCATTCAGGACTCGAAGGTCCTTCCAATTCAGACTCACAGCCACGGACCCTAGGGAAGGCCTGGCCGTGGCCCCCAGCCCACTTATCCCTGCTCCGCCTCGACCTCTCAGGTCCTTCCAAACACAGATTCTGATGCCTTCAGGCTGAAGTGGTTCCGAGGGTCTGACTAGTACAGGAAAAGGAAATTCAGAGTTCTGACAAACGGGGCTCTTCCCCTACCCCCAAATTCACCCCTGGCCTTCCCTCCACTGAGGCCATCCTTCATTCTGGGACTCCCAGAATCTCTCCCCACCCAGCACCCCTGGCTCCACTCCCAGCCCTCCGGATTTCCCTTGGACTCTCCCAGGGTCTCTGCCAGCCCCCGCCCCCTCCCCATACTCAGCCCCCTGATCTTCCTGGGGATTCCCACGGCCATGATTCTGCCTCCTCTGTGACCACTCCCCTCCCAGAGAACACCTAGTCAAGGTCTCCCTGACCGCTTGGACCTCTCCTTCCCTGAAGGAACCTCCCTGCCCCCCCCCCCCCGTGACCCCTAGTTTCGTTGTTCTGTTTGGATCCAGAGGAGAAGACCCGGGGCATGGGGTGGGGGGTGGGGAGCTGGCTCTCAGGAAGGGCTTCCTAGCAGACAGCTGTCCCAAGGTGGGTCGGACTGCTGGGTGTGGGGTGGGGAGGGTCTCCCTCTCAGAGGGCTTCAGGAGACACAGGATGACCATTGTTAGACTTTCTCTTTCCAAGTCTGAGATCCTTAAAAGCCTCCGAATCCCTCTCTTAGAATCTCTCCCAGGGAGCCCTGCCTGGTCTCTCCCTAGGATCTTTGGGATCCCCGCCATCTTCCCAGCTCCCCACCAGTGGCCACTTTCTGATCATCCCCCAGACACCCCAGGAACCTCAGCCCAGGACTCCCAGCCCTTCTAATCATCTTCCAGCACCACTGCACCTCCACATGCCTTCTATGTCTTCAGACCAGCCATAACAAACGTTCCCCCCAACTCCTCTCCACAGTCCCCTCAGGTTTTTGAGATGATCTTACCCCCTCTCTCCTCCAGGACCTCCCCAGCCTTCTGGGAACTCCCTGATTATCTTGGAATAGCCTGGGATCCCCCCCCCAAAGTCCCTCACCCCTTAGACTTCCATCCCCTCCCAGCCCCTTTCACTCCTAATTTTCCCAGGGTCCTGTGATATCCAGTCCTCCTTCACCCCGTCACCTAACCCCCAAATCCATAACAACTCCCCACCCCTTTCCATCCTTCCCTCCCCTCTCAGGTCCCGCCAAGAATTCCTGGCTCTAGACCACCCCACGTCTTTGGGACCTCACCCCATTACTATTTGACCTTTCACAGAAACTTTATGCATCTCCCCCCACCTCCCCTCCCACACCCTTACTCCGACCCAAACCCATGCGCCACAGACCTCCCTGTACAGAGCCTTTCCACAATTGCCTCACTACTCCGGGTATCCATCCCCCCTTGTTTTCCTCCGAGCTCTCTCTGCAGTCCATCAGCCTAGCCCTTGGGGCTGATTTTGCCCGGGTTCCTCCCCCCTTCCCTCTCTAATCTCCGTCTTCCTTCATATATTCCCCAGGATCTTGTGGCCCCATCTTCGGGACCCCAGTCTCTGATCTTCTCTAATATCTACATTCCCCCCCCACCCCGTCCACAGGACCCTTCCCAGGAAGCGCCCCATCTCCATCTGGGGTGGCCCTACCAGGCAGAACTTGCATCTTCCATGGGCTTCTGGGGGTGGCACCTGGGACCCACGGAGGCAAGAGCCTTCTTCAGAGACAGACAGGACGGCAGGAAGCAAGGGCTTCTGCTCGGAAGGTGGATGGAAGGCGGCAGCCCAGGTGAACTTTAAGGAGGCTAATGAGGGAGGAGGAGCCTGGGGTCCTGGGGTCCGCCCCAAAGGCTTTGATGTCCCCAGGGACAAAGGCTGCAGGGGAAGCTGATCCGAGACATTAGCAAAAGCTTGGAGGGTCCGGAAGCTTGGAGGTTCTAAGGCCACTCACTGGGCTGCTAATGGGCCGGGGAAGCGCCCCAGCCCAGAACCACATGCTGTGGGAGCCCTCATTCGACAAATGGCAAAACTGAGGCATAGAGAGGACAGGGACTTGTTTAAGGTCACACAGCCAAGTGTAGCTGAAAGAAGGCGTTGTGTGGAGAATGGGCCGAATCCCGGCTCTGCCACCACTCACCGGGGTGACCTTGGTCCAGTCCCAGGCCCTCTCTGAGGGCCAGCTTCCTGCTTTTGGCAATAGGATCTGATGAGACAATTAGGAACCTCCGGCCCCGAGCAATGGCTGAGCCAGGGCCTAAAGCTGGTTCCATTCAGGCATCTCTAAGGAGGGATCTCAGGGGTGGAGAGATCTGGGGAGAAGAAGGGTGGGGAGGTCTCCTCTCCCCATTCCTGCTGGGGTAGAGACCCCATGTTTTCAGTCTTATTGGGTGGTCTGAGCGCAGAACCTCCATAGCTGGGAGGGGCCTCAGAACAGTGGATATCTGGCTCGGAACAGGGGATGTCAGGGCTGGGAGGGTCTCAGAACAGTGGATATCAGGCTCAGAACAGGGGATGTCAGGGCTGGGAGGGTCTCAGAACAGGGGATGTCGGGGCTGAGAGGTCCACAGAACAGGGGATGTCGGGGCTGGGAGAGCCTCAGAACAGGGGATGTCAGGGCTGGGAGGGTCTCAGAACAGGGG
>NW_020955189.1:1076699-1081915 GCF_900497805.2 Vombatus ursinus | reverse complement strand
AGAACAGGGGATATTGGGCTCAGAACAGGGGATGTCAGGGCTGGGAGAGCCTCAGAACAGGGGATGTCAGGGCTGGGAGGGCTTCAGAACAGGGGATGTTGGCGCTGGGAGGGGCCTCAGAACAGAGGGTGTCACAGCTGGGAGAAGGTCATAGAGATCACCTAAGGACTTGTCTCTACTCAGGCTCCAGCCTTAACTGACTTGCCCAGCTGGGTGGGAGGGAGATGAAGGGAGGATTCATAGGGTAGCAGGAGTCACCTCCTTTCTGGGTATCCCACCTGCCAATGCCCGTGGGAGCCGCCAGCAGGAGTCTAGAAGGAGTCCTGGCGGGGAAGCCCCTGCCCTTCCACCTGGCGCTGTCTGGAGGGGTGGCTCTGAGGCTCTGGCTTCTCTGTCCTGGCCTGCTCCTGGGCTGGAACCCCCAGTACAGCCTGGAGGGAGCCCCTGCACTTGCAGGGGCTATGGGCGCCCAGCTGGGGCCTGGCCCCTGATGGTTAACTCCATGTAGTCATGGTGGGGATCTCCAGAGCTTCCTGACCTCTGCCTCTCCGGGTTCTGGGAACAGGAGAATGGGGAGCACTCCCCAACCACCAGCTGTGGATGCAGCAGCAGCAGCTTGATAAGAGGGGAAGAGCTGTGGTCCAGGGTCAGGAGGCCTGGCATCTGCACTGCTGACTTCTCTTATGAGCTTGGGCAGGCCACTGGCCTCAGTTTCCTTCTCTATAAAAGTAGAAGCTCCCCAAAGGGTCTTCCCTCCCCACTATCCATCAGCCCATGATTCTCTAGGGGAGATGGAGTCTGCTGCCAGTTCACACCAGGCCCCTCACACACTGCATTGCATCCAGCCATCTGGACATGCCTCCTCCATGAAGCTTTCCTAGATTTCACCAGTTATGAGAGCGCTCTCCCATCTCATAGGATTGTGCCATCCTGGTTCTAGAGGCCTCAGAGGTTGCCAGTCTGAGCCCCTCATTTTACTTAGGAGAAAACTGAGGCCCAGAGGGAAGCCATTTGCCACCCAGGATGTGGCAGAGGTGACCTTTGGTTTGCCAGATGGGAGCTAGAGAAGTTCAGGAGGTGTCCTAAGTCCTCCCATCTTCAGAAAATTTTCTTTAAACTCCATAGCAGCCCATTTCCAAGGCCCCATCTACCAGCCTGCCCCCTTCCTCCTCCCAGATCCAAATCCATTAATGGGCCGAGGTGGGGAAGGAACAAAGCTAATGGCTAGGGCAAACAGGGAGACACAGATGGGCCATTGGATTTCCCATTTCACTGATTCATGAAGGTTTCCTTTGCAAATGGACAGAGGCTATTACCCTTCCTGAGACTAGGGCCCCTGGGGCCGCTCAGAGTCTAGCCCTGCAGAACTGTGTGACTGGGGGGGGGGGTCACTTCAATGTAGACCATTCAGCCAGGCCCACTGGTTTCTTGCATCCCCAACCCCACCCCACCCTCCCAGGGTAGGCCTGGCCTGCAGGGTTGGGGTCTGCTTGGTGGAAGGGAGTTTGGTGCAATGGACAGAATACTTGGGCTCCAGGGCCTGGGTTTGAAGCCTGGCTCTGCCCCTCTCCAGGCCTCAGTTTCCCCATCTGTAAAACAAAGGAGTTGAACACGATGTTCTGGCTGGTTCCCTCCAGCTTTAACCCTATAAACTGTTCTCAGTTCTCCGTGGTGTCACTTGTGATCAGAGTGGCTTGATACGAAGCAGCCAGTATCTAAGTACCCTGGGAGGGTGATGCTGCAGGCCTGGGCAGGCCCCAGCAGCTGACTGTGGCCAGGGCTGAGTGTCCAGAGGAGCGACCAGGAGGCCGAGAGAGACCTAGTCCTGTGAGGATAAGATCAGAGAGAGGGGTTGGGAATGGGAGCCAGGACGGCCTGGACCCTGGGGTCAAAATCCCACCTCGGAAGCTTGCCGTCACAGGCAAGCCACTTAAATTTCTCTGTACCTCAGTTTCCTCATTTGCAAAATGGTTGACCTCTACAGCCCCTTCTAATTCTAAATCTATGATTCTAGAATCCCCCTGAAGAAGAGAAGGCTGAAAAGACCCAGAAAGTTGGATGAGGTAGCTTCGGGGCCCACGGGAGGGAGGGCTAGACCTGAAATCAGGAAGGCCTGAGGTCAAGCCCCACCTTACATGCCTACTTGCCGTATGACCTTGGACAAGTCACTTAACTGCTACATGCCTCAGTTTTCTCATCTGTAAAATGGGGATCATAATAGCACCTACCTCCCGGGATTGCTGTGACGATCAAATAAAGTAGCAAGAGGAAAGAGCTTTGCAAACCTTAGAACGTTTTATGAATGTGTGGGGAGGCGAGGAGAGTATGGGGAGGTAGTGAGTTCCCCATCACTGCTCAGGGATGTGATAGAGGGCAGGCCTTCTTGCTCAGGCCCTCAGTTGGACCAGATGCCTCTGGGTTCCTTCTACCTCCAACAGGATCCACGGGAGATTCTGTGGATCTCTGAAATGTTCTGTGGTGAGAACCCCAGGCCAAGCCAGAAGAGTCTTAGATAAACTGCGGTTTCCCCCCCCACAAAAAATTAAACAGCTGGGGAAACTGAGCCCCATAGGAACCCCGACAGCATAAAGCCTGGCACCGAGGAAGAGCTCAGTAAATGTTCTCCTCTCCAGTCTCCTCCCAGGGAAGGTGGGGCTGAGCTCGGACCAGACTCCATTGTATTCAGAGCTCCAGGCTGGGAGATGCCAACTGTAGATAAGCTGGGCCCCTGCCCTCAGGGAGCTTAGATTCTTGGTGGCTTCCTTGAGGCTCCTGGGAATAAACTGTTTCTCCTGCAAAGTCCCAGGCACTTGGGCCAACTCTCTCCTCAGGCCCAGATACTCCCAATTTCCGAGTACTGGTGGCATCCCCCTCTCTCCCTTTCTGAGGGCAGGGGGCGCGCTGCCTTGCTGTCTTGGTATCCTCAGCCCTAATCACATAGGCAGGTCAAGTTAACATTGTTGGCTGACTGTGAGGTCTGAGGAAGGAAAGGAGGATCATTGAGGGAGGGAAGGGGGTGGAGTTGGATTTTACCTGCTGGGCTAGGATTCAGTCCGGGAAGAAGAGAGAAGGGCCTAGGGTCTCAGGGACCTCTTAAGGCCATCACCCTTGTGGTTTCCTCTGGTCTCAGGGATCCATAGAATCTCCTTTCTATAGCATTTCAAGCCCTTCCCCAGAGCCCACCTCCTGCCTTTATAGCCTTATCACATAGTACTCCCCTTCCCCTACACTAGAGTCCAGATAAACTGGCTTTTTTACTGTTCTTCATACATAGTCCTACTTTTCCCATCTCCCAGCCTTGAGCAGCTGTCCCCTATGCCAGGAGTTCCTTCCTTTTCTACCTCTCCCTGTTGAAATACCCTTCAGGTTTTGGCTACACCAATGCCTTTCCCACCAAAATCACCAGGCATCTAGTCAGTCAGTAAGCATCTATTAACCACCTACTATATGCCAGGCACTTTGCTAAGCACAATTTTTAAAAATCTATTCATAGGTACTGATAGCTATTCCTGGTTTCTCCTACAGCTCCAGTGGAAGCTTCTAGAGGGAAGGAGATGTTTCACTTTTGTCTTTGAATGGTCAGTGCTTAGCACAGTGACTGGAATACAATATAGAAAGAGGTCATTAAAGGATTGTTCATCTGGGACACACACAAATTGCGAGAACCAGGATTTGAACCCAGATCCTAACTCCTGACTCCCTGTCAGATGAGGTTGAGATCACTCCTCATCTGGCCTCGCACAGGACACTAGGGGGGGTCTGCTTCCCACCCCCTACCCCACCCCCGGCCCCGGCCCCAGACTCCAAGTGACCAAAGCTGCTTTTCTCACTCATCACCAATGGCCAACTTTATTCAGCCCCTTCCCTCCATTCTCAGGCCCCAAGGGCTAGACTTGGTTTTGAAGCCTGTCTTAGACACTGCCACTCACCAGGAGGGCACCCTTGCAAGTCCCATTCCCTCTCTAAGCCTCAGTTTCCTCCTCTGTAAAATGAGAGGATTGGACAAGATGACGGCTAAGATCTCTTCCAGCTCGAGAATAAAGACTTTATAATCCGAAGCCAGGTAACTTATTGGCTGGGGAACTCTGGTGCAGTGCCTCTGGTTTCTCTCATTCCTACAAAGACATCATAATACCTATGGTCACGTGGGATCTGGGTCAAGTGCTTTGCCCTCCCGTGGGTAGGTCATGGCGGCCCAAGGCCAAAGCAGCCACCTTGGGAGGCTGCCAGCTTTCTCTTTCCTGTCCTTGATCCCAGAAGAAAGGGATTCCTCCTAACTCGGTCTCCTTGTGGTGTCCAGTTGGTGCCTCCTGTGTGGGTCCTGAGCACAGCCCTGTGGGTCAATCAGGAGTTATAGCTTAGGAAGGTCTCCCTGCCTCCTCCTGCCCTGACAACATCTCCCAGAAGGGTTAAGTCCAATTCACACACAAGTCAAGACATCTCCATTGTGAAGAAGACAAGAGATGAGTCTTTTTTTTTTTTTTTTAAAGGCAATCAGGGTTAAGTGACTTGCCTAAGGTCACACAGCTAGTAAGTGTCTGAGGCTGGATTTGAATGCAGGTGCTCTTGACTGCAGGGCTAGTACTTTATCCATCAAGCCACCTTGCCGTCCCTCTAAGAAATGGATCTTAATCATCTTGGCTTCTTCCTCCATAGGACCTTGTAGGTAAATTCTGACTGGACAGTGTCTGGAGCCCATGGCCTATTATCCAGGGCCTAGAGTCTAGTGTCTAGCATCGAGTTTCCTAGACCTAGCAGAGCTGGCTTGGGGGAGAATGGTGTCTGGGGCACACAATGGGCTGTGAAATTTGAAAGGAAATGGTGCATTTGCCCTTTTCCAGGCCCCTGGGGCTCCCCTGGGGAGGTGCTGGCCAGGCTGGTTCCTGCTCCTGGGGAGAGGGAGGGGGCCTGAAGCTTCACTGTGGCTGAAGCTGCCCTTCTCCTCACCCCTCGGGGTCTGAGCTCCACCTCTAGTCTGACTCGGAAGGCAAAAAGGCTTGGGGGGGAGCCCCTCCCTAATCCTGCCCAACCTCAGTGATATTGGACCCCAGAAGTACCTCCCATCTCTCTGACAAAAGACGGAGAGGGAGATGGAGAGAGACAGGCATAGTGAGAGCAAGGGAGAGACAGAAAAAGAGTTAGAGAAACAGAGAGAGGACAGAGAGACAGAGAGTGAGAAGAGATGAAAGAGACAAGGAAACAGAGAGAAAGAGACA